>NW_007378032.1:59817-65525 GCF_000475195.1 Diaphorina citri | reverse complement strand
AGTTTTAGATAGGTTAAGGTCTCATTCGGCCCGTGGTCACCTTGAGTTTGTGCACCCCTGGTCCAATAGACAGAGGAGTTTTAGATAGGTTAAGGTCTCATTCGGCCCGTGGTCACCTTGAGTTTGTGCACCCCTGGTCCAATAGACAGAGGAGTTTTAGATAGGTCTATTTGACTGCGGCCGCATTCATTTCTTAACTGTAAAATAGGTTTAATTTTGTAGACAGCATCTAACCTTACTTCCTTCCCCGTTTTATTGAAAATGAAGTAAATGTAAATAGCGCCGCAGAATTTTTTTTAAACCTAATTTAACACACGAAAATCAGAAAATTCAACCTTTCAGATCAGAAATTCAAGCATTCAGAAGCGCAGCCTGATCAAACTTCAAATCTACTGTGCCGCAGGCGAAATTTTTCGAAAAAGTATGTAAGTACCTGAAGCTTCTCATGAATTAATTTTTGACTTACATAATTCATTTTTTCTCCACATTACGGCTGAACACTAAAAGGAGGAACATAAAGTAGGATGCCGCGCCGCAGGCGAAATTTTTTAAAAATAGCTTGTAGGTTGTGAATCAAATTCCCAAAAATAATAAAAATTGCACATTTTTATTTTCTTCCACAGTTTTACTTTCTTTTTTCATGATTTTTCCTAAAAAATCGAAATTAGCTCGCGGGCCGCACTTTGTGCACACTGCACACCTGTATTACGCTATTATTCTTGCAACCATACATATGTATAGGGTGTTTTTTTTAGGGGGTTTGATTTTTAAACTGCTATACGTAAAATACATGCTATTTAAGTTATGGTCATGATGTTTTGTTTATTGGAAAAGTAATTGTATGCCATTTAGTGTTTGAATATTAAGTTCGAGCATACGAGCCCCTCAGATAGCTCGAACGAAGCGAAACATTTGGTTTAATGATTTTGTGAGCACACAATTTCGCTCAATTTTCCTCATAATTTCCCTCCACAATCGTGCGATTTGACACCTTTGGATCATTTTCTTTCGGGATATGTGTAAAATCCTTAGTTTATGGCGATAAAACGTAAACTTTGGAGCACCTGGAAGACATCATTCAACGTTTTTGCAGATATACGACTTCAGATCATGGAAAAAGTGGTCGAAAATTGGAAATTCCAGACTGAGTTTCATTCGATCAAGCCGCAGCGCCCATATACCCGAAATTTTTTTCAGAGTTCAAACACTAAATGACATACAATTGGTGATTCTCATGAAAAATATAACTGTCCAAATGTATTTTTTTCGTAAAGATCGTCAAAAATAATTCAAAAAGATTTTTTTTTTTTTAAAAGTGTTTCTTCTCTAAGAAATTCGTACCCAAAGTATGTGCGGGAAAAATAATGAGATTCAAATTTAGAAACGCGCCCTACGCTTGGCAACATTGCGTGGGACGTAACCAACCATGAAAAAAATTTAAACAAGAAATTCTTCTCGCTCTTGCTGGTCTGATCACATCGTTTTCTTTGGTTTTTGCGTTTTGTATATGCTAATTTGACTGTGTTTTCTGAGTATTCTTTTTAATTTAAAGTCTTGTGTGTTTAGTTAAAGTGTATAGTAAATTTTGTTTCTTCCTAACTATCTAAAATGGATCGAGGTTTTGTTGAATGCACCTCAACAAATATTCGAGAGAAATGTTCCGCTCTCGACCAACATTTTGAGTTTCGTTTATGTTTTTAGTTTGATAACTACAAGTTCGGCCATGCCTTTTCCACATGCCTCGGGATGAACTAGCGGGATTCCGGAGCGAAGCGACGGAATTCAGCTAGTTTTGTATATGAGCCTATTATATGTACACCCTAGTTCACAAGGTACAAGTGACATTTTTTTCGAAATCGAGTTACATATGTGTTGAAATGGGTTAATGAAAGGTTACTCCTGATAGTGCCGGAAAATTGAGATCCCCTAAAAATAGGTTCCACTTAAACATAAAGGAATACGTGTTTTAACATTTTTCCTAAATTAAACGGGTTTAGAGATTTCAGGGGTGGCAACTTTTTATTCAAACACCCTGCATGTATTAGATAGTAAAGGGCCCGCCCGTATATTATTGTGAATAAATAAATAAATCACAAGCACAAGGTACTTAGACCTGAATACTCCTCGTCTAAAACTTCAGCGTGATAGCTAAAGTTTGTGTAGTCTGAGGAGGAATCAGCTCAGGTTCATGGCATTCATTTTCAGTTCAATCGTGATCTTCTCTTTCTTTCCAACATTTTCTGCTTTTCCACATCCTGTCAACAGTTTCATTGGCATTTCTTTCCTCTTCATAGGCGTCTTGACTTGAAATGTTGAATATTATTGGTGTAGGTAAACAACTGTTCTCTTTCATTTCAGTAATAAATGCCTGAACCAGTACAAGATGAATATTTTCTGTAAGGAGGCACAGGAACATCTGGACCTTCACCCAGACTCAATATCCGAATCCAACGTCCCATCATTCTCGTCAACAGAAGAATCTGCTCTCATAACTCCAGAGCTTTGGATGAATAATCACGAAGACAGCCCACCACTGCCACCTGATAATTATCTAGAATATAATACACTATCCAGACATAGCTCTAGTGAAACCCCTAGTCCTCCACCGCCCTTCTCTTCTAAAACCAATGGAACACCGTCAGCAACTAGCAAAATGAAAACCAATCCAACTAAAAAGAAAAAGTTGCTAGAAAAACAAAATTTCCAAATGAAATTCAAGAAAATACCTCATTATGCCAAGTCCCATCTAATGCATCAGAATCCTTCACTTTCATTCTATAGATCTTCGTTCCCTAACCCATCCATGATGTTCGATCTTCCTTCATTTAGAAATTCGTCTATAAGAAATCCTCCTCCTCTGCTGAGAATAGTACATCCCACTGTACCTCCACATCAATTGCCAAACAGTTCTCAAGTTCCTAGTTCAATATCACAGGCATTACCACCACCAACCACTCTAGTTCCGTATCCCTTTATAATACCACTACCAATACCTGTTCCTATTATTATACCTCTACCTATCAACCCTGATCATTTTCATACAATACTCAACGCAGTAAAAAAAGAAAAAAATAATGAAGAACACACACTTGAAAAAGAAGCTCAAGTGGACAAAACAGATTGTCAAACGAATAAACCTATGAAGAAAAGGAAAAAAATGACGAGTATAACGTACTGTGCAAGTTCTAGTAGTGATAAACCTGAGGTGCAAGGATCTTCAAGAGCAATCATTATAGATACAAAGGTCCAACAAAGCAAAGAAAAAATAAAAAATTGTCAAGCGGACTATCAGGGAAATAATGATAGAAAGATCTCGAGAACGGTAAGAGCTAGAGACTTGAAATTTGGTATGTAGCTGTCAAATGTGACAAGGATACGACACGAAACTTTTGGTTAAGGCCGGTGCAACGCTTGGCGGCATTTTACCGCTTCTTCCGGTTTTCGGTGTAATTTACCAATATCTCGGTAACGGTATGAGCTGGAGACTTGAAATTTGGTATGTAGCTTAAAAATGTGACAAGGAGGCAACACAAACCTTTTGGTTAGGATAGGTGCTGCAGTTGGCGACATTTTGACCGCTTTTTGGCGGTTTTGAGCGATACTGACTAAACGGTTAGAGATATTGTAAAAGTTACAATAGAACAACACCCAAATAAACATCATTCAATAGGATAAGGAAAGTCGTGTGATGTTCACACCAGATTTTTTTTTTTACTTTCTATTTCACAGTGAAGGAAAAATTTAGTGGTTGGGTGGAAGAGCTCCTCTAGGAGAACCCTGCCACTTAAAAGAAAGCCATAAAAAAAAAAAAAACTCAAAATTGTGATTTTTACACTTACGCCTCTTCGTGTTCGGGCCGACGATATGCAATACGGTAGGCTTCTTTTTGTATTTATCGTAAAGTTGTAAAGTTGTGTCCACATATAGTTGATGGACGAGGTGAATCTAATATGTTGTCGAGGCAGTGTAGGTAAATGCTAGTTTCAGTCATCGATGGACGGTCGTCGACTATGTGTAGACACAGCTTAAAACCAATCAAATCAATGAATTATTTATGGTAAAGCCGTAAAGTAGAGCCTTTTCACAACTTTTGTGGATATCACGGACCACGGCATCACTAAGTGCCTCTTTTGCAATCAATATTTCAATAATCTTTTTACACTCCGAGCTCCAAGCACAGGAGCCGAAAAAACTTCGACTCCTACTGGAATCGAACCCGGGACCTCTGGCGTAAAAGCCTAATGATCCTAAAGCTCAAGAATCAAGATTGACTTTTGATTGCAGCTTCATTCGGAGTACGCTGACAATACAATGAGTGAAATACTGGGCTGGTATGGGTCGGTGAGATCAAATAGAAGCAATTTTACTGTAAGTCCTGCTTATCCAACTTCACCGTCAGGATCTCACAACTCATACTCAGCGGAGTCTGAGGACGATTCCTGTAATACAACAATTATTGAAACAAACACACCTGGTGAGTAAAATCTTAGAAGAAAATAGAAATATGTGTGATATGAAGTCATTTTATTAAAGGACCCTCGTTAATAAGTAAAATATTTACTCGGTAAATCTCTTTATCAAGTAATTTTCGTCATTTCCCTTAATTACTTACTATCGAGGTTCGACTGTATAGTATTGTATAATACAACATCAAATACCTAAATTTTAAATCTTTGTAATATGTACCTGTATTACTCAAATAGTGAAAAATATTCTCGGGTGTTCTTTCAGGAAAGTTGGACGTGTGTGGTTGGTGCTCAAAAACAATCAAATCTGAGCCCATGTTTTCCATAGATGAGAAGATATTCTGCTCAGAAGTTTGTTTCACACAATGCAGGAGAGCTAGTTTTAAGAAGAACAAGACCTGTGATTGGTGTCGCCACATTCGACATACCGTCAATTATGTAGACTTCCAACAATTACAATTTTGTAGGTATGAAAAACCATTAAAAAAAAAAAAAAAAAAAAAAAAAAAAATGAGTATAAACGAACAGGGTGACCAAAAATAACTGTACCTATACAGCAGGGGCGTAGCGTGGTCTAGAGCCAAATGTAGGGCGTGTAGGGCACTAATTTCCATCACCATGCATATTACTAAATAATTAATGAATATGAATCGCTGAGTGTAAAAAGGGGATTAGTCATATAAGTCTTTTGCCAAAGGAAAAATCAATGTTTAAATAACATGCTATCAAAAGAATTTGCTTTAAAAGAAAAACATACAAGTTGAACGCAAAACGATTACGTTGAAGACAAAACAAAACTATACAAAAAGAATAAGAATAAAATAAAATGAGAACATTCAGTAATTAAAAAAAAAAAAACTTATCTTAATATGGCAAAAAAATATTTTTGTTTAGACACACAATCTTAAAAAAAGACATAGGTACCTAACACTTTTCTTTTAATCAAAACCGAGATAACTCCATACTCCAATTTCCATGTAAAATTACATAATGCCCATTTATCTAATTTTAGTCCAGATTGTCAGGTATCATAAGGTGAGTATAAAAACGAATTCCAGACCTCGAAATCTGAGGAAAAGACATATATGGTAGCTGAAAAACGACAAAAAAAAAGCCGAAAATTAGTTTTTTGGTCGTTAATCCTCAACCAAAAGTTCTCCCCTCAGATTTCGAGGTCTCAAAATTGTTTTTACAATCACCTTATGTTACCTAATAATATCAAGGGGGGGGGGGGAATCGTTT
>NW_007378032.1:49215-59775 GCF_000475195.1 Diaphorina citri | reverse complement strand
TAAGGGGGGGGGGGGGAATCGTTTAGGTACTTTGTTAGGATACCTCAAAAATAGCATCAAAGGTTTTATTAGATAAGCTTTCCTTTACGTAAAGTCCTTTGTGACCATTTAATATTGTAGGGAGTTTTATTTCATTTTGTGTACATTTTTGGTCTTGATGAAAAAAATGTGTAGGGGGCGTGGTTTAGGAGTTACGAGCAAAAACTGATAAAAGTACGAAATTTCGGCCGTTTTTTAAGTGTGGTATCACAATTCTCCAACTATACCTAACAATCCTATGATGAAAAAATCTTTTACCCTAATTATAGCAAGCAAAGCCCCTAAAAAAAAAAAAAAAAAAAACACCCCATATTTTTTGTCTCAATACATACCTATATCTAATTACATTTATTTTGGGTATTCTCAGGAGAATCCAATGGGTAAACTGTTAAAAGCTAACAGGTGGTGGGTTGAGTAATTACTATCTAAAAGTAATTTATTTTCTAAGTATAAATTTAAATGGACAAGTCAATTATTCATAGGAATTTTTACTCGAATTGTCAAAAGAGGATGTTTCAAAAGAAAAAAAGAATAATAAAATAAACGCTGAGACACGTGTATCATTATACCTAGGTATGTATTTCATGGAAATCATTTCCTAATGGGTCTCATTTTTTTCTTTTTTTTACTTCAACAGGGACGGCCCGAGGTGGATCAACTTTGGAATCTTAAATTAATAATCCCCATGCCCATTTTTCAATACACCACATTTACGATCTTTAAGAGCCGGAGCTATGTAGGATTTAAACCCCATCCTGGTATTTCTCTTATAGGGGAAGGACTAAAAATAATGATCTGAAAGATGATTTTGGGCTTTGAATGTGTTACTTTCATTATTCGTCTTGAAATTCGAGCCCGAAATCGACATTTTAAATTTCGGCCCTGATTATCGAAAATGGCCTCGGACCCAGACATTAAAAAAAAAAAAAAAAAACATCTCTTTTGGGTCCAAATGTTGATAATAATCATGAAATCCTATTCCAAGCCGCCCAAATTACCTTTCAGAATGCTTTTATTATTTTTGGTGCTTCCACTATTAGAGAAATAACAATGCGGACTTTCAATCTTTAAAAAATCTAAAGCTCCCACTCTGATTATGGGATTGACCTCAACCTTGTACTGAAGTACAGCATTTTGAAGGTCTTAAATATGGTGTACTAAAAATTGGAGGTTCTCTCTTAAATTAGAATATAATATCTAAAGAATTAATGACCTAAAGAGACACGTGTTTCAGCATTTTGGAAATTTAAATACATTTTCACAATACTTCGAGTGGCTCGTTTTATTATTATTATTATTATTTTTTAACACCCTGTGTTTTGTAACTGTATACTAAAAGAAGTTAGTATCTCAGGGTGAATTTCAACAAGTCCCTCAGTAAAATGAATAGATATCGTGATAATTACTAACAAATAATCAGTCATGTTAATCATAATACTGCAAAAACATAATATGTATCACATTCACGACATTTCGCATTTACTACTCCTCAGAATCACGGGTATCATCTTCACCACTCGTTATGTCTTCATCTTCTGATTCGATCCATTTGGAATCTGCAATAAAATGCATAGGTACAACATGTATTATCAATACTGTTTTATTATTATTATTATTATTATTATCATTATTATTATTATTATTATTATTATTATTATTATTATTATTATTATTATTATTGTTATTGTTATTGTTATTGTTATTGTTATTGTTATTGTTATTGTTATTGTTATTGTTATTGTTATTGTTATTGTTATTGTTATTGTTATTGTTATTGTTATTGTTATTGTTATTGTTATTGTTATTGTTATTGTTATTGTTATTGTTATTGTTATTGTTATTGTTATTGTTATTGTTATTGTTATTGTTATTGTTATTGTTATTGTTATTGTTATTGTTATTGTTATTGTTATTGTTATTGTTATTGTTATTGTTATTGTTATTGTTATTGTTATTGTTATTGTTATTGTTATTGTTATTGTTATTGTTATTGTTATTGTTATTGTTATTGTTATTGTTATTGTTATTGTTATTGTTATTGTTATTGTTATTGTTATTGTTATTGTTATTGTTATTGTTATTGTTATTGTTATTGTTATTGTTATTGTTATTGTTATTGTTATTGTTATTGTTATTGTTATTGTTATTGTTATTGTTATTGTTATTGTTATTGTTATTGTTATTGTTATTGTTATTGTTATTGTTATTGTTATTGTTATTGTTATTGTTATTGTTATTGTTATTGTTATTGTTATTGTTATTGTTATTGTTATTGTTATTGTTATTGTTATTGTTATTGTTATTGTTATTGTTATTGTTATTGTTATTGTTATTGTTATTGTTATTGTTATTGTTATTGTTATTGTTATTGTTATTGTTATTGTTATTGTTATTGTTATTGTTATTGTTATTGTTATTGTTATTGTTATTGTTATTGTTATTGTTATTGTTATTGTTATTGTTATTGTTATTGTTATTGTTATTGTTATTGTTATTGTTATTGTTATTGTTATTGTTATTGTTATTGTTATTGTTATTGTTATTGTTATTGTTATTGTTTTGTCAAACTAAAAACATAAACGAAACTCAAATATTAGGGGAGCGAGGAAAAGTTTTCTCTCCCGCAGTCTTTGCACTCTGTGTATTTCTTATGGTGATTTTAGTGATCAAAAATTGATCATATCTCAGGATCGGTTTAGATTTTCGCAAAATCCTTTCTTATTGCACACCTAGACCATAAAAGGAATATTCCTACCAAATTTCAGCTTTCTAGGTGTTGTGGTTCTAGAGATAGAGCGATCAGTGTGTGAACTATGAAATGTGAAATGTGAATGAGTGAATGGATCTCGTTCTTATAATATAAGATTGAAATATATACTATATTGAAATTCACGAAGAAGTTCACAAATTTCAATATTGCCAAAAAGTTCTTTGCAAAAATCAAAGAGATACGGGTTTTTTTATTTTTCGAAAACTCCAACAGATTCGGAACAATTTGAGTGGGTCATACATTGGTGGACACCCTGTATATAAAAGGGAAATATGGACGGGTCATGTATTTATTTATGTATGTCTGTCCGAATTGTTTAGAGAAAACCATGAATCTTTTTCCTCCCGCAGAGTTTTAGCTTCACGTTTAGTTTTTTTTTTATGTACTATTGTATATTTCAATCTGTCAAGTAGCAACATATTAGTATAGGTAAAAGAACAACGTCTTCACTTGACTAGTAACTTTGGAAACTGTAAATTAATTTAATTATTTTTTTTTTTTTTAATTTTATGATTGTTTATCTCTTGTAAAATAAAATTACTTACAGTTTCCAAAGTTACTAGTCAAGTGAAGACGTTGTTCTTTTACCTATCAATCAATCAATCAATTTTATTTGTACAAATATACAATTGTATGTGGTACAATGTTAAAGCTACGTACTAATTTAAACTAAAACTAAATCTATAATAGGTACCTAATATAATAATCTATAACAATACAAGCTGTAATAAGCCCACCGTGTCTGCAATAATAAATGTATATGCTATATAATGTGCAGGTAGGTAGTAGATAGTGTGAGACGAAGTTAGAGGTGTGAAGTGTGAGGTGGGAAATGTGATGTAGGAGACGAAGTGTGAGGTGTGAAATGTGATGTAGGAGACGAAGTATGAGGTGTGAAATGCGAGGTAGGAGACGAAGTGAGAGGTGTGGAATATGAGGTAGGAGAAAAAGTGAGAGGTGAGAAATATGAGGTAGGAGACGAAGTGGTAGGTAGGAAATGTGAGGTAGGAGACCTATACTTTTTATTATGTTTTTAGTTTTCTCCGTTGAATATTTGTATTCGCTTTGATCGAAAGAAAAATATTTTGAGCTTTACGACTTTGTATGAAATTTGTACCTACTCCTCACATATCACTGAAGTTAAGAAACGTTGAGCGTGGTTGGTAGCTGGATGAGTGACCACCTAGGAAACTTTTTAAATTTTAATGCGACTTTGATTTATTTACGGATATATCATTGAAGTTAAGATACGTTGACCATGGTCGGTATTTGGATCATTTTTCAAATCCATTCCCCCTTTTTTTTTCTTTATTTAGTCATTAGGGAGCGCGCGGCGCGACCGTATTCTTTTAAAGTGTGAAGCTAATGGGGAGCGCGTAGCGCGACCGTATACTCTCAAAGTGAGAAGCCAATAGGGAGCGGGGAGCGCGACCTTATTCTCTCGAAGTATGAAGCCAACAGGGAGCGCGTAGCGCGACCGTATTCTTTCAAAGTGTGAAGTTAATGGGGAGTGCGTGGCGCGACCGTATTCTCTGTGAGAAGCCAATAGGGAGCGCGACCATATTCTATCAAAGTGCGAAGCCAATAGGGAGCGCGTAGCGCGACCGTATTTCTTCAAAGTGTGAAGCCAATGAGGAGCGCGTAGCCCGACCGTATTGTTTCAAAGTGTGAAGCTGATGGGGAGCGCGTAGCGCGACCGTATTCTCTCAAAGTGAGAAGCCGATGGGGAGCACGTAGCGCGACCATATTCTATAGAAGTGCGAAGTCAAAAGGGAGCGCGTAGCGCGACCGTTTTTTGCTAAGCTAATGGGCAGCGCGTACCGCGACCGTTCTTTCTAAAAGGTGTAAAGCCAATAGGGAGCGCGGAGCGCGACCTTATTTTCTCGAAGTGCGAAGCCAATAGGGAGCGCGTAGCGCGACCATATTCTTTCAAAGTGAGAAGTCAATGAGGAGCGCCTAGCGCGACCGTATTTTTTCAAAGCTTGAAACTAATGAGGAGCGCGTAGCGCGACCGTTTTTTCTAATAGGTGTAAAGTCAATAGGGAGCGCGTAGTGCAACGGTAGCATTCTTTCTGGTCAGGATTCCTACTGACGGAGAATTTTTCTTTTACTAAAATATTCTAAACCGTGGCGAAGCACGGGTAGCCTGCTAGTAATATACAAAAAACGTTGAGCAATTATGTCACTACGATGTATTTCACTCGGAAAAGATCCGAACTTACCAAAACTTACCCAATGATGTTACTATAGAATTTTTGAATCAGAAATGACCCAAACTTACTAAAACTTACCCAATGATGTTACTATGGTATTTTCTCACTCGGAAATAATCCGAACATACCAAAACTTACCCAATAATGTTACTATGGTATTTTTGACTCGGAAATGAACCGAACTTACTAAAACTTACCCAATGATGTTACTATGCTATTTTTCACTCGGAAATGATCTGAACTTACCAAATCTTATGTTACTATGGTATTTTTCACTCGGAATGACCCGAACTTACTAAAACTTGCCCAATGATATTACCATGGTGTTTTTCAATCAGAAATAATCCAATCTCGCCAAATGATGTTATTATGCCTATTGCCTTTGTACTTTGTCGCGCAGAGCTCATACGTCATATTATGCTAAGTTTCTGTAAAAGGTTATGAGATCCCTCAAAAAATACCATTTCGTGACATAAAAATAGGTCCCGCCAAGACCTTCCTCCCAAAATAAACCAAAGTGCCCAAACTTCCGAGCTTTGTATTGAGTAATTGTTACCTGAGAGAGTATTAGGGTCGGTGGGGGAGGACGCATCCAGCATGGGTTGCAGTATTCTACGCCTAGCATTAATGAACCAATTATTTACTTGAAGTAGCGTCAGATTAGTTTGAGTCGCTATGTGACGCTTTTCATCTTCCGTGGGGTAGGGGTGCTAGAAACAAAAACAAAAATCTGCTGTGAACATCACACGATTTTCTTCATCCTATTGAATAATTTTTATTTGGGTGTTCTTCTACCGATACCGTAACTTTTACAATATCTAACCGTATAGTCAGTGCAGCTGAAACCCGCCAAAAAACGACCGAAAACTGTCACAAATAGGTCAAAATACCGCCAACCGCAGCAACTATCTTGACCAAGAGTTTTCTGTTGCATTTTTGTTACATTTATGGACTACATACCAAATTTCAAGCCTCTAGCTCATACCGTTCCAAACATATTTTTGAATTTTACGAAAACCCACCAAAATTTCGTCCAAAATATGGAAAAAATGTGGGAATTAAAATGGAAACACAGGGTGGTTTTCAATTTGTAGACCACCTAAATATCTCGAGAACGGGTTGGAATTTTAAAAATAAAATGTGTTCTTCATGGAATTTCGGAAAGATTTATTTTAGGACGTTAAATTTTGCAAGGAAAAATAATAATAATAAAAATGCTAAGTTGGATAAACATGGGGTTTCATCTGACAAAAACAAAAGTACAAGTCAAAAATTACTACTTTCCAAATTCAAAGTGCATTAGAGCACATTTTAAAATTCCAACACGTTCTCGACATAATTATGCGAGTGGTCCACAAATTGAAAACAACCCTGTATACTAAAAGGTGTACTGAGCAAACATTTTTGGGGGTCAACTCCCATAATTTTTATCACACTCCTCATCCTAGAATAGTGTTGAGAACTGCACATTTTATATTGTTACAAAACGCGTCTAGAGTAGGTATATTATTATGTTTTATTATTATTATTATTATTACTTTATTATTGTTTTTTTTTTTTTTTAATAAGTAGTAAAAATCACTGGCACCTCACTTGGCTTTGGAACGCATTGAGGTATTCAATAAGTAACATCTTACCACCAAATGTTGGAACAGCCAAGACCTCATGATACTGGTGGCTTGTTTTGGAAGTATTCCTCTCTTCTGTCGCTTTTTACTTATATACAAATCGTCATCCTCTTCACCTGAGCCTCCACTGGTCGTGGATATGCACCCTGTGGGAATAACATTTCTTCATTTTAAAAAATTATGTATTTCAATAATTAAATCATACCTACATACTCGTAGTAAGGATGTGACACGAAACTTTTGGTTAAGATCGGTGCAACGGTTGGCGGCATTTTACCGGTTTTTGGCGGTTTTCGGTGTAATTTAATAATATCTCGGGAATGGTATGAGCTAGAGACTTGAAATTTGGTATGTAGTTCACAAATGTAACAAGGATGTAGCACAAAACGTTTAGTTGAGATAGGTGCAACGGTCGGCGGTATTTTGACCGCTTTTTGGCGGTTTTGGACTTTTTTTTGGCGGTTTTGGACCGTCTTTTCTATTTTTTTACTTTCTATTACCTTTACGTATAGGGAACCTATACAAGGCAATGAGAAAGTATTGCAATCGGTCCAAATTTTCATTATCATTAAAATATTTTTACTTGGTAACTTTTTCATGGTGTTGGCAATACATGTTTTTTATTCAGCCTGTATGGCGTAGAAAGCTGGACCGTAACAAAAGAAATCACCATAATTTCTGGCAAAGAAAAGTGATGCTCAGATTGGCAAGAGGTCTTTTGGCGGTTTTCAGCTATACCGACTATACGGTTAGAGATATTGTAAAAGTTAGGTTAGGAGAACACCCAAATAAGCATCATTCTGTAGGATAAGGAAAGTCGTGTGATGTTCACACCAGATTTTTTAAAAAATCACCCTGTATATTATGAAAATATATTTTGGAATGAATGGAAGGTAGTAAATAAACTTCAATGTGATATCTCAATTATTTAGCCTTAAGATACCATGTTTGTTACTTACAATTACACGATGCGCCATGCTTACTTGTTAATCAACGAGCTATTTTTTGACGAGTGCGCACCCAAAGGTCATCGGACTTCCCAGTTGAAGTGGACTGTACTAGCTATGTAGATATCATGTATAAACGTGTAGTTTCGAGAAGTCAAAGATGCTTGAGGATAAAAATCAAAACGATACTGGTGGCGCAACCTAGTAGAATTCAAAAGAACTATTTACAATCGTGGATCTTGAAATCAAATTAGAGCAGGGCTTTTCAACTTCCATGTTTATGCGTGCCACATGCTACATAAAAAGGTAGTCCTCGGGCCGTTAGTTGAAAACCCCTGTACTAGGATAGAGTGGGTATGGGGGCACGGTTGGTCCAGTGGTAAAGCGCTTGCTTGCCATGTAGAAGGTCTCGGGTTCGAATCCCACCATCGACAAAAATTTGTACTCGTTTTTCGATTGCAAATATTTCAACGGGTTACTTTCTGGTGTTCTCGTGTTGACCCAGCACCTAAATGGGAAGTATTGTGCCCCTTCTCGCCCATCTGACGAAAGGCAAACTACGGGATGGGCATGCCACGCCACAGGCCACATCAAGCGTTGTTCCATTGCTAAAAAAAAAAAAAGGAGGGGGAAAACCCATTTTAAAAAAAAAAAAAAAAAAAAAAAAAAAAAAAAAAAAAAAAAATAAGTACTTATAGGTAAGTAAACAGGTATACACACATTGTCAAATTTTATAGTCCGTTCTAGAAACGAATGAATGACGTAGGATTGTTTGGAATTTAGGAGGAATTCTCTAGCACAATCCAGGTGCTTCCTCACTCTCTCGGGGAGCTATAAATTAAGGGTAGGTACCCACCTGTCAGTCAGTGTTGTTCAAGCGATAGTTAGTGCGATTAGTCTGTGCAATAAGTCAGTATTATGTTGGATTTGTGCGAGCGATAACCCGTGTTAGTAAGCGATAATGAAGCGATAAGTACAGTGATAGTCAGTGAGTTTTCTAGTGCGATATCGAAGTGTTAGTACCGCGATAAGTGACAGTAGGTAAAGTACCTAAGCGAAAGGTAGTGTTAACAGTGAGAGATAAGCGATTGTACTTTGTAATAGAGATTGTATTTTGTAATAGCGATTGATCCTAGTGACTGTGTAATCTTTTTGTGAACTAAATAAACTTATTATACTGTAGTTATAATTAACGAATTCGCGAGTGTTTTCACTAATCCTAATCTTTGACGAACACATTCACGCCCACGTACACGTAACAATAAATATTATTATTACTAGCGGGATACCCACGAGCTTTGCATCGCTCACCACACACACACATCATCCACACACACCCATCACACACACCACACATACACACACCACACCCATCACACACCACATACACAAACCACACACACCACACCCATCACACACACATCACATACACCCACCACCCACCACACCACACGAAAAAATATAGGTCATCGCGACAAATTTTAACTTCCAGGCCAAAATGTGACTCAAAGTCGGCCAAAAATTTCGAATTTCTTGAATAACTCCCGAACGGCTGGCTTTAGGAAATTTTAACCTAGTCTATAACCACCGCCATAAAAATATGAACCTGTGTACAAAATTTCAAGTTTCTACGACTTACCGTTTAGACGGCAACTTCTTACACACAAAGAGAACCATCACCATCACTCAGCATACATTCGTCTCAGCTTGGCAAGAGTTTATAGTTAGGTCTAAAGTTCACAGAACTACTAGTTATTGACCGAACGATAGTGAGGAGTGAGGTTCCGCTATAACTCGCGATTGCCTGGTCCGATTTTGATGAAATTTGGTACATACGTTTCTTGAATTAAGGCACGTCGATCATTGACATTTGGGGTCCCAGAAGTGAGCGGGGCCAGACTGAGGGGGATTCTAGGTTCTGCATGTTTCAGAGTCCATTTTCGACCAAAAATTTCCTATCTTAAAATACTCCCCGTGTAATGAGGGATCATTAAAAATTGTCCAAAAATTGAACTTTTTTTTTGAAAATTTTCGAAGTTCGAAGCAACATTGACTTTGGTTGATATCTGGATGAGTGACAGAACTATAACAGAACTATGAAATGCAGTCATTTTAGAAGACTATACATGTACAAAATTTCTATAACCCTTTGCGACGCAGTGGTTACATTGTGAAACCATCATTTTGGTGATTTTTCGTTAAGTTACCAAGGCCAATAAATGGATGGGTGACTTGAACATTATATTGGGAATAAAGGGAGAACGGGCTCTAGTCTTGATTTTATTCATTACATGAAAGTAAAATCAAAAAATCAAATCAAGAATAATAATAAACTGAATATTAAACAAATTAGGTAGGTATACTTACATTAAAGTAAAATCGAAAAATTAAATCAAGAATGAAAATAAACTGAATATTAAACAAATTAGGTAGGTACATAGGTACTGATTTTCTCTAATCACTACGGGCTAAAAAATTCCCGGAGGGACGGACCCTGCTTGTTATTACTATTGTGCGCCACAAAGGGATACAGGGGGTGTTTATAAGGTCTTTTTCAGGGGTGGGTAACTAGAAAAGTTACCCACCCCTGTGTAAGCACGCCTGTGTATCTTTACACGAACCGATTCGGCAGGTTTTTCTCACCTTCATAGATCGGATTCCTCTAAAGATTACCTTTTGAAATTCAAGGTACATATTTAGGTAAAGTATATAAACATACCTTGAAAATTTGAGCTCTTAATACCAAGTAGTTCCGGAGATATAGAGGCGCCAAAATCGCAATTTTTTTACTCACTCACTCATCAAAATGTTGAGGCACTTCCCGATGTAGTAGAAACTTGAAATTTGGCAGGATGATAGGTCTTGATGAGTAAGTAAAGGGAAAAATCTGAAATTCGGCAAAAGTTGCACTGGGCGCCGCCCAGGCGGAAATAACTCGTTTTGTCTGGCGGCTTTTCACCAAA
>NW_007378032.1:35880-48223 GCF_000475195.1 Diaphorina citri | reverse complement strand
AAAATTTCCTATCTTAAAATACTCCCCATGTAATGAGGGATCATTAAAAAGTGTCCAAAAATTGAACTTTTTTTTTTTTGAAAATTTTTCGAAGTTCGAAGCAACATTGACTTTGGTTGATATCTGGATGAGTGACTGTCCGATTTTTACCAAATTGTTACAGTCGCGTCCTTGTACCATACCGGGATAGCATACCAAATTTCATCGCTCTAGGACAGTGTTTCCCAACCTTTTCTCTACGATCGCCCCCTTTCAGAATTTGTACAGATTATCGGAATTGTGATCGCCCCTTTAATTTGATATATAGGTCGACTAGGTTTGTATAAGTCCTTCTATGGGAAAACATGTCGGCTTTTAATAAATAAACTGTAATAATTCTTTGAAGTTCTGCAAAATATATCTGCCTTTTTGGTTCTCTTTATCAAGTTTCGTTTATGTTTTTAGTTTGATAACTACAAGTTCGGCCATGCCTTTTCCACAAGTTTGGCCATGGCTCGGGATAAACTAGCGGGATTCCGGAGCGAAGCGACGGAATTCAGCTAGTATAGTATATAGATTAAACCGGTAACCGAACTTCAGTTTATTCAAGGTCACTACCTCCCCTCACATGGAAGTGTGTTTATGACGTGAGGGGCGTTAACCATTTTTTAGGTTTACGCTTCCCCTCTTGCCATACAGAGCTAATTTAGCTCTGGAATTCGGCTAACGATAGAGTCCCCATTTTTTTCTCGGTTAATGCGAACAGCTGATTTTTTTTAATCAGCTGATTATCCTCACTACGAGATTTTTACCCCCTCTCTCTAAATTTCGGTTTACGGTTAAGTGTTAAATAAAATACGACAAATGTCAAGAATTGACCATTGGGCCATTTTCTTGATGGATAATAATGAAACATGTCGGCTTTTAATAAATAAACTGTAATAATTCTTTGAAGTTCTGCAAAATATATCTGCCTTTTTGGTTCTCTTTATCAAGTAATGTAATCGGGTCAAATTTTCGATTGTCAGTTTTTAGTGCCAAAATACGTTTTGAGGTCCCTAGAGCCTAAATCCACAGTTTCAGTCAATAGTCCGTGTGTGTGTCTGTCTGTCCTTCTGTCTGTCTATAAACAAAATATCTCGAGAACGGTAAGAGCTAGAGACTTGAAATTTGATATGCGGCTGTAAAATGTGATAATGAACTGCGGGGGGGGGGGGATTTTTTTAATATCTACAGGGTGTCCCAGAATTTATGCTTAAATTGCTATTCTCGGAGCCTGTTTAAAATTTGGAAAAACAAAAAAAAAGTACATTTTTGATGCTGATATTATGGCAATATCGCGATTCGCGAAGTCCGCGAATTGGGTACTAACTTTGGATTTTTAAATGAGAACCCCTATTTTTTTTATTGCATACTCGTTTTCTACGTTAAATTTAAAGTATAATCGACTATTGACTGGAATTATTGCGGTTCGCGGTTTTCGCGGAATTTGCGGAAAACGCGAATCAGTGCTTAAAAATTACAAGTGCGACCTATCAAATCTGAGTGTTTTTGGCTTCCAAATTTTTTGGTTTCATTATTATTTCGATTTGGTGCAATATTTCGCTGTTTGCGATTTACACGGTGTTGGCGAAATCCGTGAATCCTACCTACATGTTTTCCAAAGGTACTTGTGTGATATATCAAATCATGTTTTTTACGCTTTGCATCTTCCCTTACTTATGGTGATGGTATTTTTTTCAATTCACTTCATTTTGATGGTTCGCGGTGTTCGCGAAATCCGCGAATCCTATAATTTATTTAAAGGTACGTATGTGACATACCAAATCATGGTGTTTTTTTTACTTCTAAGCCTCGTGGTGAAAATATTTTTTCAATTCATTTCCATCCATCTGTCCATCTTATCAAAGGAAAAAACTAACGAGCCTAATGACAAAGAAAACAATGTCGAAGACATGTTTTTGGTTTGTTTCTCGTTTTCTTTTTGTTTAATTTCAAAATTTGCTTGAAATCAATACCTAGGGTATTAATTCCCCATTTTGTTCTGTTCAGCTGTTCTATCTAAATGATTTTCATTGTTTTATACGGGACCTCGATTATTTCATCTTTTATATAGAACCTCGGTTTATTTCAACTACCCTAGGTCCCAATTAGTTGAAATAATCGAAGTTTGTCTATAAATAATCGAAGTTTGTCTATATTTCAAAAGCCAATTCGACCAGTAAAAAGTGGATTCTGTTGCATGCCAGTTCAAATAAAAAAGGTAAATAATAACATTTGAATTTTTGAGCACTGTTGTCTTACTTGTAAATGTGGATGAGGTGAGTGAGATATCGGACTACTAGAATCACTGGAGTGACCACTACTGTTATTGTTATGCTCTACAAATCCCCCACTCGAATAATCAGAACGAAGTAAATTCTCGCTTTGCATCTTCCCTTTCAAACATGTTATATATCTATTGCAAAAATCTTTGCACAACTCTTGAACTTTTTCCAATTCTAACAAGTGAATACGTAGCACTTGAATTGCTTTGATCATCTGAAAACAAGAGACAAATTTCATTATTATTTAGTTATGTTATGTTAGACAATGGATATTTACAACTTACAAGTCTTTTTATCCCGACTCGGAGTTTCGACTACTTTGTAGACATTTTCAAGTATCCACTGTTTACCATAACTCAGGGTGTTTATAAAGTCTTGACCAAGGGTGAGTTTCTCGAGAACCGTTCAAAATGTCAAAAAACGCCGAGACACCTATTTCATAATTTTTTGGGGGATCAATTTTTTTCATATGAGGTTGCGGCTCCGGCCTCCCCTTGTGGCCGCAACCGGCTGCAACTTGAAAATCTTAAATAGGTAATAACCCCCTACTTGTGATCCATCATATTAAAGGTCTTAAAAACCGTATTACTTTTGCTCTATATGCAAAGCTCAGACTTCTTCGTTGTTACGTCTCCGTCCTCCTGTATGGCGTAGAAAGCTGGACCGTAACAAAAGAAATCACCATAATTTCTGGCAAAGAAAAGTGATGCTCAGATTGGCAAGAGCCTCCTATAGAACGGTGGCAACAGGAGTACTACAGGTCATATCAGGATCCCTGCCAATAGAATTGATGATCGACACATGAGATTGAAGAAATGAGAGAACAAGTAAAAGAGAAGATGGAAGAAATGATGGACAAATGGAAAGAAAAGTGGACAAAACGTCTGATCAAGGACCTGGAAAAGTGGGTGAACAGGAAACATGGACATGTAATTTACGAGTTGTGCCAGTTTTTAACAGGGAATGGACATTTCAGAAGGTTCCAATACAGGATAAAGGTCTCCAAAATGAATTGCATCTACTGTGAATCGGACAATGACAGCGCAGAACATACGATATTTGAATGCCAGAAGTTTGAAGAAGAAAGGAAGCTGGGCGAAGACAAAGAAGGAAAACTGACGCCGGACAACATCATCGAAATAATGCTGAAGAACGAGGAAAGCTGGAAGAATGTGGAAACCATGGTAAAGAAGATAATAAACAAGAAAGAAGAGGACAATAGGAAGAGGAGTCAAGCCCCACGATAATAACCTGGTGAGCCTTGAAGAAACATACCCGAAGTAATGTCGTATGACGGTTCTGGGTATGTTTGCATCTGAAAAGGAGAGACAGGTTTTTAGTGGATAAAAACAATAACCGTAAAATTCAGTCGACTTTGACAATGGTTCAAATCACCAGCTTTCTATTTTATTTCCCGTGTTTTAGTGTTAAGTAATTGTAAGTAACAAACATGGTATCTTAAGGCTAAATAATTGAGAAATCACATTGATTGATCTCAGGTACCATAAGCATTGTACAAAACAATACAGTAAATAAACTTACCAGAGAGGTTAATATTTTCCTGATTCTGAACATAAGACGAAGATACACTCGCAGTTTTGGTTGATAGAATAGAGGGTGGTGAATGTTGATTAGAATTGTCGTACTCTCCCATTTCAGTTAGTACTGATGTTTGGATTCCTCCTCTTCCTCCCTCTCCTCCTGACCAGAGTAAAGATCCTGTAGAGGACAGCACCTGTGTCAATACCAACCCTATTTCAGTTTCTTTCTGTGTTCTTGAAAAAAATAAAAAACGACTTTTTGGTACCTATATCTTTAGTATTTCTCCCAGAAAGAAAAAGTATGGTCAAAATGAAATCTTCACTGAATAGGCCGCAAACGTTAATTCAAGCATCGATGCTTGTCGCAAATGTCGTTTCCCACTTACATACACTATGCTAAATTTTATGAGTTGACTTGGACTCGAACCACCAACCAACCTCCACATCCAAAGTCCACCGTGCTAAGCACTACATCACTAAGAGTAACCGCAAAAGGGTAGGTAGATCTCATCATTTCCAACAAGGTGTTCTGGTTCATTTTTCTAACTTCGGCTTCGTTTCTGAGAAATGAAAAAAAAAAAAAAAAAAAAAATGCAGACTTGCTACACCTGGTCACTGCTCATTTATGAAAGCTCCTTTTTGTGTTAACCTAACCGTATAATAACAATGGTCACTGCTCATTTGTGAAAGCTCCTTTTTTTGTTTAACCTAACCCTATGATAACATTGGTTACTGCTCATTTGTGAAAGCTCTTTTTTGTAGCAATTTTTTTATTGTAGTGGCTTCTGGACTAATACCAAATATAATAATAAATAAGTATACCCCTATAGGTAACACATCAAACTCATTGAACACACCGATACTTTTTACACAACCTATAACCCAACATACATAAATTTTAATACAGAAATAATAAATAAGAGGAAGAACAAAGAAGGTAAAAACTCTGCATTCATATTTTTTTACTTATTTATTTTTTTTAAGGCTTTAATGACAGGATTCTCACCTAGTGAGGTCTTCCACCCAACCGGGTGGAAGAGCTAATATGTAGGTACCTAGTTTTTTTTTTTTTTTTTTTAAGTGCAAATGCATATTTTTTCGAGTCAAAAGTTTGGGTCGAAGAACCTTTTTTAATTACTTTTGAGCGCATCTGTCATTCACTGGGATAGTCAGAAGAGTTAACTAGTACAATTACTTTTGAGATTTCGAAAACCAGATTCAGAGTGTAGCGATCTTTTCCGTATTTTGAGTCAAGGGGAGTAAACCAGTGTTCTTACGGGACTACCACAAAAAATCCCAGACAAAGCCCAAAAAATCCCTTATTTATATTTCATTACTTTCTTGTCCCATTACCACACCACTAGGCCTATTAAGTGCGCCGCAGGCGCAATTTTTCCCGATTTTCCTTGTAAAAAAAAAAAAAAAAAAAAAAAAAAGTCATCCATGATCCTCATCATCACGGAAGAGGAGTGGCTTCTCTCTTCCGTTTCGAGACGATAATACCTTAGGAGTTACAGTTCCCTCTATCAAACTCTTATAAAAAAAATAGGTAATGATCACAAGTAAGTACCTAACATCGTAAAATAAATGATAAATACGATGGACTTACCAAAGCATCAACCGTGCACTTGGATGACTTACCAAACCATCAACTTCAGCATCATTGATTAAGAATGGCTTCTGATCCCTCTCTTGGTGTTGTACGAATGCTTGAATATCCACGTTGAAACTTTCAGAGCTTGGAGATTCAGCTGACTGGGTAGCTTGCTCACAACGTTCAAAAAGAAGAGCTAACAGGGGAAACAATGGATGTCTGAAAATATTGAGGTGTAGAGATAAATTAGTAAATCACAATTTCAAATTCGAAATTGAGATTTTATAATATTTAATTTAACTACCTAAATTGAGAAGATAACAGGACGAGAGAGAAAAAAGATATAGGTAGGTAATAGCACCAGTTGTTTGGACTCTTAAAAATAAATTTTGAACATGGAGGAACATTCCGTCCGAAAACCCCAAATCATCCGATTTCCGTCCCAACCAAAAGAAGAAGAAAAAAGAATTTGTCATCCGAGTTGCGTTCGCGATACACCTGAGAGCTGAGAGTAAAAACTAAATAATTATGGATATAATGAGCAGGGTGACCAAAAATAACTGTACCTACGAGCTACGAGTAAACAGTATGATATAACTTCTGTATGCTACAGGACCATAGGAACAAACTATGAACATGAATGCTACTGCTATTATTTTTGTACTTGTCTACGTCGCGTCGTCCAAAGTTCCAGACTCACTACACAACGCAAGTCGATTTTTGGTGAAATGAGTTATTTAGCGAAATGGTTACCAAAAGGTATTTTGGAATCCTTATTCTCTCCCGGACATGATGGTATAAGGATATTTCGAGAAGGAAAAAAAAAAAAAAAAAAAAAAAAAAAAAAAAAAAAAAAACAGCGCCGTAATTATACTATAGGACAAAATTTAACACTAGATAACTTCAGATTTTCATTAAAGAAATAGTTTTTAATCTCTCCTGAAAAGTTGCCAAAATCGACTTGCGCGGTAGTGAAGTTTAAGATGACGATATCCTGAAGCTCATTGGATCTGAACAATATTCTGAGCTTGAGCTTCATCCAGGGTGTCTACCAAAATGGAAAAATAAAATTCCCTGACTTTTCCCGGGTTTTCAGTCCAATTTTTCAAAATTTCCAGTCTACTTTTCCAAGATTTTCCACCCTATTCCCACTGCGCCGCAGCCGATTTTTTATTATTATTTTTTTTCAAGCCTGTTAAATTTCTTCAATCTTTTTTCATCCGACTAGGGTAAAGTCTCGAGTCCCCCATTTGCACCATGAAATAACTGCGCCGCAGGCCAAATTTTTTCAAGATAAATGACCTTTGACCAAGATAATGACCTCAAGACTACTACAGCCATTTCTCTTTGATCTGGCTTTGGGACCCTAATAGGTATTTACTATAAGTGAACTGGCATTTTTTTTTTTTATTTAGAATAGAATAACAATATAGAATATAATAACAGCGCCGCAGGCGAAATTTTTGAACATTTTGGTCTAAAATCTTCAGAAATTCAGTCTCATCGAAATCCTAATCTTCAGCTCTGCAGGAGAATTTTTTTAAAAAGCATGAACCTGAAGTTTGTCATTATACAGTCTAAACATTCACATATCCTGGGGGGATGAAGGTTAACACAAAAAAGGGGGAAATGAGCAGCGCCGCAGGCGAAATTTTTTAAAATTGTGAACTACAATTTACAGAAACCAGAATTAACGAAATTGAAATTTTTATGGCCACAGGCGAAAATTTTGGTCTCCAATTTTAAAAAACTTAGTTATCAAGAACACAAAATTTGGCGCCGCAGGCGAATTTTTTGAAGATTTCGGTCTACAATAGTAAGAGAAGCAGACTTGCCAAAGGTGTAATCTTCAGGGCCGCAGGCGAAACTTTTCAGTAAGTAAGTAAGTAACCTGTAGCTTGTCATGTGTCAGTTTTTTATGTAATTAAATATGTGAAACGTGTCGCGCGACTCTTCATTTTAGTTTGTTCCTTATTATGAGTGGGAGTGCTTTAATTTTAATAAAATTTTAATTTTTTTTCTATAATTTTTATCACCCTATATCACGTTGAATACACAGCTTAAAAAATAAATAAATAAATTAAAATATTTTTCGTGGTACTTGAGCAGAAGTCACGTCGGTGGAATATTGCTATTGCTACCAAAGGAACTGGCACAAACGAGCAGTGATTAGTGTTATTATATATAGAGTTAGGCTCAGATTCTCAGAATAAGAAATAAGAATAACATAGAAAGATTAGAAAGAGATAAGAGGAGGGTTTGGGACTTTGGGTCTCAGAGTAAGAATAACATAGAGGGAGCGTTTAGGACCAAAACGAAAGACACTTTTCAAATCGAAGGTTATATAGATATCAGCTGATTTGGTACCAGTGCCGGACCATGAATAATTTCCTGGGTAGGATGATTTTTACAGAAATTTTGAAACATTATTTCTGCTTTTTTATGAAACTTTTACTTTTAACAACTTCTAAGTAAATTCGATGGGTATCTTATCTTATTTATCTATTGTGGTTTTCGAGATAGAGCGATCAGTGTGTGAAATGTGAATGGATCTTGTTCTTATAATATAAGATTATTGACTTTAAAATGTCATAAAACCATTCAGAAATCGGGGGAAATTGAGAATACAGACCGGGACTGCAAAATGTAAACAAAGTAGATTTCAATAATTTTCCACCAATGAGAGAAGAGTAAAGTCACGTGACTAAACAAATTTTTGGTTAGTCAGCTGTTCGTGAACTGTCCTTCGACCTTGATATGTAAAAAGACCCAAACCCTCCCTCTATGTTATTCTTACTCTCACGGTGTGTTTATGTACCGGGCTAGGATGAGCTCGGACGACGTGAGAACGCACTTAGTGTTGGGAACAATCGATTATTTCACATAATCGATTATCAATAATCGATTATAAAAAATAATCGATTAATCGATTAATAATCGATTATTCTAATACGTGGAAAAGTCATGAGAAAAGTGCCTTACCCTAGGGGGGGGCAAAAAAGGGGGAAATGAGCAGCGCCGCAGGCGAAATTTTTGAAAATTGTGAGCTACAATTTTTAGAAACCAGAATTAACGAAATTGAAATTTTTATGGCCACAGGCGAAAATTTTGGTCTCTAATTAAAAAAAAAACTTAGTTATCAAAAACACAAAATTTGGCGCCGCAGGCGAATTTTTTGAAGATTTTGGTCTACAATAGTAAGAGAAGCAGACTTGTCAAAGGTGTAATCTTCAGGGCCGCAGGCGAAACTTTTCAGTAAGTATGTAACCTGTAGCTTGTCATGTGTCAGTTTTTTATGTAATTAAATACGTGTAAAAGATGAGTATAGTTATTCCCCCCAATACATTTCTATAGAACACAAAATGACAGCGCCGCAGGCGAAATTTTTTTCGAGAAAATTTAAGGAGCTCCTTCAAGGTTGCATACTTTTTTTTTACTGACCAAAGTCTTTTTCTTGTTTTATAGGCTTTAAAATATTCCCAAAACTTTTTCATGAAGAGACAAAATTTCAGCACCGCAGGCGAAATTTTGGAGAGATTACATGTTGCCCCTTCATGGTTGCATACTTTTTTAATTGAAATCTTTGTCTCTTTTTAGGCTTTGAAAAATTCCCTGACTTTTCCAGTCTCCATGAAATTCCCTGACTTTTCCCGGTTTTCCAGTCTGGTAGACACCCTGTTCATCTTAAATGTCAAATATGGGACTTCAAAAACAAAAGATTCTTGCGGACCTCATTTCCTCATTTAATCACAGCTCAAGAATGGCCACCCTAACCACCGGTAGTGCTATACGCCATACGAGTTTAGAGTTCAAAGTAAGCATTGCGTTGGAAATTGGACTAATTCCAAATATTTCGAAACAGCATCAATGAAGTACTATCCCCATGTGGTCAGTGTGTATCTGTGTAAACAGTGTTTTTTTTAGATTTTTTTAATTTTTATTGATTGCAGGTCAAGGGCTGGGGGACGTTAAACAGGGAGTAGACCAGCTTAGTCTGGCTGGGGGACTATAAACAGTGAGTATACCAGCCTGAATTTTCATTGCTAATGAAATAGCAAAGGTTGAGTGCGAAGGGCATCCCCTTGTAAAATTCTGTAGCCAAAACCAAATGTCAGCCCAAAAGCCATCACCTTAGAGCTGATTGAGGGCTGACAAAAAACGCCGACCCCGTCTGTACACGGGAAAAGGCAAAGAAAAAGAAGATCAATTGTAGGTCGAGGGATCCGAGTTTCTTCCAGAGGGTAAAATCCGAGTTTCGTACCTATTATTATTAATATATATATATTTTTAAATAATTTATTATTATTTACTCATGTCAAAAACAGAATCTCCAGAGCTTCATTTAGAGGTACCTACTTTAATTTCTGATTATTTCTCCCCCATTTTGAACATCCTTTCTCCCTACGGCTTTCTACATTCAAAAACCCTGCTATTTCATGGTCGTTCAAGATAATTATGTACTGTAAGTCTAGCAAAGTTTGAGTGTTAGAACACGGGTCAGTTTTTGGAATTTTTGCCATCCTCTGGTTCAAATTGAACCAAAGATACACGGGGTAACAAATTAAAAAAAAAAAAAATCAAAATTTGGTGCCGCAACAGCCATAGTGTGAACAGATCTCAACTTTTAGAAATGAAATTGGTCTTAAAAGAGAGGTAATATGGTCTATCTACTATCTACTCATCTAATTAGTTTTCTTCTAGCTTTAACACATTTTGTACCATGGTCAAATATTTGGAGAAAAGTCGGGGTACCTGAAAAAAACCCAAAATGATTTCGAAAAATGTCCAAGGAACTTTTAGTAGCCCTTTGCCTGTACTATTCGTCGCTTTCGGCTATAGCTTTGTGATACACCCTATATTATTAACACATGCTGGGTGAACAGGAAAACGATAACAAAATCGTAGATTCCTCAGGTCATTTCCAACAAAAAATATTCTATATTCCATAATATCTTTCAGTCATAATTTTATTCGTCAAAAGTAGGCTTGCAACTACTCACAGGTTTTGTAGACAAGTATGACTATTTATTAGACCACCATTACAAAAAAAAAAACTCACTTGTATACAGCCCGCTTATCTGCTTCAAACACTGCTTGATCTTGAGGTTGTGAAGGAACTGGCTTTACATTGTTTGCAACTGCAGTTTGATCATTAATTATATTTTCTTGGTATGAAACCATGGTGTTTATATCTTTACCGATACATATCTGGAGGGGGGAGAGAAAAAAACAATGTGTCAAATCTTTAACCCTTTAATTAGAACTTTTTAATTTCACAATAGAACAGTTGTAACTGGAACTTTACCCATTCCTAAAGCAATTATCTTCCCCTTACAATATAGAAGATTTTTAAAGTTTTAGTTACTAAAAGACCCGAGTGTTTTACTGGATTTGAGAAATGCTGGAGATAAAATAGATATACCTAGGTAGGTACTTACATTTTGAAATCATTATCAGTTCGACGCTTAGATGATACTTATCAGGTCAAAGAGAAAAATGTTTAAATTTAATATTAATACAAGACAAGAAGAAACGAGCTTGAAGGATGCAAGGAGGTTGAAGGAGGATGAACGAGACAACGAGAACACAACACACAACACAGAGATTGATATTGAAATTGAAGTGATTGAAAGTTGATTAGTTGAAAGAGGGAACGAGGAATGCAGAAGAAATGACATCTAAAATTCCGTTCAGTCGTCAGTCCGCAACCGCAACCGGCAACCGTAATCAATAGGGAATAGGAGGTCAGTGTTGCCAGGTTGGTCAAATGTGATTAGTTGATTACCGTACAGTTTAGTCAAAATTACCGTACATCAACGCGACTTTTGTCATTTTGTCGCGCGTCAAAAGTCGCATTAGTCGCATAGTGGAAGCGTGTCGCACGACACGAGAGTGTCGCACGACACGAGAAAAAGTCGTGCGACCATGCGATTTCTATCCTATGAAAGTCGGTCCGGATCAAAGGAATGTCGCGTAGCAATGCCAGTGGAATATTTATTTGTTTTCTCAATATAATTATTCCACCGTGTTCGTTATCTGTTACGTTCTTTTTTGTACAAATAAAACGATAGGTAAAAAAAAGAGTTATAGATAACGAAGAAAAGAAAATAATAATAATTAATTATTACACCTTCAAAAATGTAAAATAACCGTGATCTATTCAAAAAGAATTTAAATTTACGCGCGTTTCTAACATGGAAATTTCATTTAAACAAAAAACACGTTTTGAAAAAACAACACTAGCGACACTAGCGGGATCCTGACGCGTAAAACTGTGCGGTCTAGGCAGACGTCTTTTTCCAACCCTCTGTCCCGGCGGCAATTTTTAAAATTTATTTTATATTTATTTTTGTTTGCTTTGTAATTCGCTTGTTTGTAATATCTAATTTAAATGAAAAGTTAATATAAACGTGCAAACTTAGAGATAAAAAGTAAAAAATTAATTCAGATTGTACAAGTTGCGGGAAAAAAATCAAAATTTCGAATTTCCCGCCAACTTTACACGCTCATGAAGGCTGTCTTAAGTTACCATTACCACATCATTTTCCACACGCCGAGAATGGCCTATCTCAGCCCAGTACATAAACACACCGTCAGGGTTAAATAAAATACAACATATACAGGGTGAACACGAAAAACGTTACCAAAAGCCTAGGGCCGGTAGATTCTTGAGGTCATTAGGGAGATTTCGCATCGCTTCTTGATCCCAATAACGCAACCCATGTTGGCGCCATGTTTTTAGATTTAGCAAAGCGTGCGAAAACCAAAATACGATAACCCAAGCGAACCTAGCGGACGCTCAAGTAATCATACCTTTTATTTGTTCAATGTTTTGTCTTGTCCTAACTAATGAATGAAATTAATAAAACAAATTATTCAAATCAGTTTTTGAATTAATTAAT
>NW_007378032.1:20938-35427 GCF_000475195.1 Diaphorina citri | reverse complement strand
AAAAAATGCCGGTAAATCGTGAACTTTGACGTCACGGCATACGCTCCCGTAGGCGATGACGTCACATCAAATGTCCCGAGCAAAGCTCCCTCGCAGGCAACGCATTAATGTGTTTGTGCGCATACGTTTCTGCGCAGTTCTTTCTGCTCCTCCGCTAGCGCGCTTGCATAGTGGCGCTACCTAACGGACGAAAAAAACAACTGCGTAAAGTCTGACGTCATACATATTTGAACTCTTTCATTAGAACGGAAAATAAAAATTGAATTTTCGACCTTTTAAAGTTATTTTTACGGAGTTTTGACCTTAGATTTGGATTTTTTTCCCAACTTTTTACATAGGAATTGACCATTTATTAATAATTTTTACCCATTTGCAACTGCTCCATTGGCAAAAATACCAAAATGTGATTTTCCGATTATTTTTCATAATCGATTATACTTTCGATTATTTTTTATAATCGATTACGATTACGATTATCAATAATAATCGATTAATCGATTATCATAATCGATTATTCCCAACACTAGCTGTGCGGCAATTTTTAAAATTTATTTTATATTTATTTTTGTTTGCTTTGTAATTCGCTTGTTTTTAATATCTAATATAAATGAAAAGTATAATATAAACGTGCAAACTAGAGATAAAAAGTAAAAAATGAACTCAGATTGTACGAGTTGTGGAAAAAAAATCAAAATTTCGAATTTCCCGCCAACTTTACACGCTTAAAGGCCGACAATGGCCTAGCTCAGCCCAGTACATAAACACAGCGTCATCCGACCTAAAAACCGACACATTTGACGGGCAATTCGTCTGGCAACACTGCCACTGTGGCAGCTTGAGGGTGTGTTTATGAACAGGGCTGAGATGAGCTCGGACGACGTGAGATAGCTGTCCCGGCGGCAATTTTTAAAATTCATTTTATATTTATTTTTGTTTGCTTTGTAATTCGCTTGTTTTTAATAGCTAATATAAATGAAAAGTATAATATAAACGTGCAAACTAAAGATAAAAGTTAAAAAATGAATTCAGATTGTACAAGTTGCGGAAAAAAAATCAAAATTTCGAATTTCCCGCCAACTTTACACGCAAAAAGGCCGACAATGACCTAGCTCAGCCCAGTACATAAACACAGCCTGAGGGTGTGTTTATGTACTGGGCTGAGATGAGCTCGGACGAGGTGAGATAGGATTATCCATTATAGGATATTGTTTCTACAGTTTTGCATTGGAGTGGTAACTTAAGCAAGGATAGCGTGGGATTGTTGGGCACTTTTTCCAACGTCTGCCTAGACCGCACAGTTTTACGCGTCAGGATCCCGCTAGTGGCGCTAGTGTTGTTTTTATCTTCGCGGTTCGCGACTTCGCGTTTGGAATTTTGAATTTGGTTTTTTCCTTTTTTCCGGTTAAACATATTTTATGTCATTGTATTCGAATTTCCCGCCAACTTTACACGCAAAAAGTCCGACGATGTCCTACGATGGCCCTGTTCATAACCACGGCCACAACCCTACTTTTCCAGATTTTAGGGGGGGGGGGGGGGGGGGGGGGTTTTTTAAAAAAAAAAAAGGCAAAAATCTATGGATTCTGGTTTTTTTTCGTCTTTCTTTTTTCTTCTATCTCTCGGTATCTCTAGATTCTCTAGCTAGGGATGACAAAGAACCTAAAATCAACTTGATTATTAGAACAGAGGTTTATTATCGTAAACTTCCAACAAATCAATGGTACATCATATATTAACCATTTAATAGAATTAATACTAAAATGTATAATTCCCCCCATGGATTCCGTAAGAAACCATTTGAAAACTTATTGGCTTTGGTTTCTCTTTCTCCCCTGTCCTGACTCCTGACATAGCGAAAAAACAAATTAACAAAAAACTGTTTATTATTAAAATTATAATTATATTATTATTATTATTATTATTTTTTTTTTTTTTCATAAATTTATTTTAAAAGGGGCACGACTTCGAATGTAATTAGCCCCTTTCAAAATAGTCATTTATTTATTGATAAGAACATAGGATAAAACAAGGAATACAAGGATATAGAACAATAATACATAGAAAAGGAATAGGATAATACAAAATATGAAAAAAGGGAAAATATAACAAAAGAAAGTGGGGAGGAAACATCAAATATTATTAGGTATAAATTAGTATAAGGAATTTAAATAATAAATCAATTGTTCTAGGATTGTCCCCCAGGATATCCTTGATTTGAAGGTTGTTAAGGTTGTATTTTTGTCTTATCGGTGCATATTGTTGTGTATGATGGTGGTTTCGAACCAGTGTATTTCGGTTTTCCAATATCCAATATTGGCTAGAGTGCTCCAACTCAACACATATTTAATACAATGACATAAAATATGTTTAACCGGAAAAAAGGAAAAAACCAAATTCAAAATTCCAAACGCGAAGTCGCGAACCGCGAAGATAAAAACAACACTAGCGCCACTAGCGGGATCCTGACGCGTAAAACTGTGCGGTCTAGGCAGACGTGTGAGATAGGGATCTGTTCCTCCATTTTATTCATACCTCCATGGCGAAGTCGCGAACCGCGAAGATAAAAACAACACTAGCGCCACTAGCGGGATCCTGACGCGTAAAACTGTGCGGTCTAGGCAGACGTCTTTTCCTGGGCTATCTGACAACACTGGTTTCACGACTTTCGCGGGAAATTTCAAATCTTCTCTTCTCTTCTGTTTTTTTTTTTTTAATCTTGTTTCAAGTTTATTATTATTATTTTTTTTTTAACTTCTTACCTTTTAACTTTTTAGAATATTTATTTAATATTTTAGTAGGATAGTAGGTAACCAAGTTCCAGGTGGAAGGTGGGAAGTGGCGTAAACGGTCTATAAGCTACATTACAACAGTAAAGAAATCAATCCAAGCATATCCTAACCTAGAACCCAAGCTGGGTGAGGTTAAATTGAGGAGGTTTGTAGCTTGTTGCTCAATATGGTGAGTAAAAGCTCCATTACAAGAAGACCTAGTTAAATGTGATGTTAAACCCCAGGCAGGAAAATGACCTAACCATTAATTACTTTGCATTAGCAACAACAACAACAACAACCCCCAAGTAAATTTCCAGTTCCACTTACACCCATACTAATGAACAAGTTCTTCAAATTGTTTTGAGAATGTACTTGGGAAAGCTACTTGATTAAAGTAGCTACACAATTGTCCTCACGAGGCTGAGTGCACCCCAAACTCCAAGCACAGAGCCGAAAAAAACCTTGCCCTGCCGGGAATCGAACCCGGACCTCCTGCATACAAGCCTAGTGTTAACCCCACTCGGTCACGGAGGTTGACTGTGGCTGTGTTTATGTACAGGGCTGAGATAGGCCATCATCGGCCTTTTTGTGTGTAAAGTTGGCGGGAAATTCGAATTTTTGATTTTTTTTCCGCAACTTGTACAATCTGAATTCATTTTTTACTTTTTATCTTTAGTTTGCACATTTATATTATACTTTTCATTAATATTAGCTATAAAAACAAGCAAATTACAAAGCAAACAAAAATAAATATAAAATGAATTTTAAAAATTGCCGCCGGGACAGCTATCTCACGTTGTCCGAGCTCATCCTAGCCCGTTACATTAACACACCGTGTATCATCAAATATATTCAACATTAGAGGGTTGGTAATGGTAACACAGCTTGAAAAAATTGGTCAGTGCTAGTTTTAGCTGGTATTCATTTTCAAATATCCTAGAGAAACTAATTATTTTACTGATGTTGAATTTGTGTGAAAACATTGAAAACTTAAAAAACAAACTTGATGCAAATGACCTACTGTCCGTAGTGTTAAAGTGCCTAAAAGGGGGGAAAACACTCAACATTGAAATAAATTATTCCATCAGATTGATGGAATAATTTATCAGACTCTTTAACATTCCAGAAAATGCTGATATATCCAAAAGTAGTTATCCAAACTGGATGAGTTTTACTTCGTTAAAACTAATCGGGCTACATTTTCACTCCCGGTAGTTTTTCAATAGGACCTACAGATTTGCCGTAATTTCCATTTAATGGCATTTTTGAAAATTTCTTTCGATTTATTTTGAATATAACTTTTTTAAGAAATCACTTGACACTTGACAGAAAATATAGTGAAACAAAAGTTCTTTAGCTTTAAAATGATGTATATTATGTTTATATCGAATGCACAGGGACACAGCTACGACCATTCTTAGGCGGAGCGGCATGTTTCCTTTCCTGAAATTAACACAGAGATCTCAAAAAATCAACGCTTTCTCGATTTTTTTCTTTTTTTTTAATAACTGTAGCAAACTAATTTTTTTGATAGAAGACATTGATTAATGAGTTTTCTCGAAATTTGGATGTTTTCCTCCATGTGCTTCCTCAGATACGACCACTTGAATGTAGCTCTGCAAGCCTTTGCTGAAATGCCGATATCTCCAGTAAAACCCAACCGAATCAAAAAATGATTAATAGGACGAATTAGTAATATAGTTTCCTAAAATTTCACCTTGAACTAAGTTTAGGTAGGACCAACGGATTTTCCAAATAATACGAAAAAAATCCCCATGTTCAAGCCAAAACATCGTAACTCCGATCCCCGTGTTCAAAACCCCAAAATGTGTGTCATGCGCAGAATCGCAGAAACCAAAACTCGTCGAGCATCGTAACGATCCCCAAAAAAAATGCGTTGCGAAATCTGTCTACTGTTTAGTTTCCGAGATAATTCTATCTTCTTCTTCTTTTTCTTCACCTTTTCTTGTGTACAGACGGGGTCGGCGTTTTTTGTCAGCCTCTCAATCAGCCCTAACCAGGGTGATCGCTTTGGGCTGACATTTTTGGTTTTGGCTACAAATTTTACGAGTGGATGCCCTTCCCTCTCAACCTTTATTGCTATTTCTTTAGCAAGGGAAATTCAGACTGGTATACTCCCTATTTATAGTCCCCCAGCGAGACTAAGCTGGTCTACTCCCTGTTTAACGTCCCCCAGCCAGACATTCCGAGAATTCCTATCACCTGGGAAAAATTCAGCTTTTCTCTAAAAATTTCCAACTAGTTAGAACTCAAAATCAAATGATAAATGACCAAAAATTCAAGGTAGGTAGGTATAGGGGTCAGATGGTCACCATCCAGGTACTAAATACGCGCAACGTTACTTAACTTCAGTGATCGGTGGGAAACTGGTGGTTCAACATGCTATAATTCCAAATGAAAATATTCGTTTTGACAAATCCCGGGTAAAATTACAGTGTTGCCAACGAGTACCACACGCTTAGCGTGATCTTAGGAAAGACCGGTCTTACCTCTTTCGGACTTGTTTATAAATACCATTTTATTTTGAACGGGCTTAGAACGTGCTTACCTCTGAGTTCGTTTTTTCCAAGTGCATTCTCAGAACGATCTGAAGAACTTGTTTATAAATACGGGTGTTATTTATTTACTTTTTACTCTCAGGTGTATAGGTTCAATCTCAAGTATCACGGACGGAACTCGGGTAACTACCTCCTCAACCACCTCTACCTCCTTTTGCTTCTTCAGAACTAACCTAATAATATATATTATTTTTCAGATGCTCATTGAGGGAAAGATTTATAAGTCTTTTTTAAATAATCGAGAATTATTGTAAAATTTCCAATGAAATATTGTTGAAGAAAAACAGCTTAAATTTTACGCCATCATGTTGTACAGGTCAGTAAACACAAAAATGTACATTGTACATACAGGGTGCACCAGAAACACACTGACAACGGCTCAGGGTAGGTAGATCTCATCATTTCCAACAAGGTTCTGTGGGTCATTTTCCTAAGTGCGACATGGCTCGGCGGTGCAACACTCATATTTTAAAACTTAAAAGAAAAGAAAAAAATCGCTGCCAGTGCCAGATTCTAATATGTACATATTTTGTCTAATTACAGGTTTATCCATTTTATCATTAGAAGACCAATCATTGGATTAGTGACAAGTCTTGGTACTGCATTAATTTTATCCATAATTCCTTCCATATTTTTCCGTTTTCCAGACTTTAGAGATCCCAAAATGGTTCGTATTTATTTTTAAAGGGTAATATTATAAAATCTTTTTCCCCCATTTTCTTTTCTTTCCTTATTTTTTTTCTTTGGATGGTGACGGTAACTTTTTCCGATCGAGCTGAAACTTTACAGAGATTTTTTTAAATTATATTGGAACCATTTTAGGGGGGATCGCCTTTAATTTCGAAACTTTTCTAAACTAAGGGCCACCCTAATGTCACACAGGCATATTTCAGTTAGTTGAATGTTCGCGATATTTCGGGAAATACGCGAAATTGCGAATGGCAAGAAAAAAAAAATGAATGAATGAATGAATACTTGAATAGTCGATTGTACATAAATTTTAAGTAGAATAATAATATGCAATAAAAAATAAGGGTTCTCATTTGAAATTCCAAAGTTGGTACCAAGTTTGCAGATTTCGCGAATTTCAATATTGCCAAAAAATTCTTTGCAAAAAACAAAGAAATACGGTTTTTTTTTTTATTTTTCGAAAATTTCAACATTTCCGTTTTGGTGGGTGGTGGTGGTGGTGGTGGTGGTGGTGGTGGTGGTCTTCTCGGAAACGAAGCCGGTTAGGAAAATGACCCACAGAATCTTGTTGGAAATGATGATCTACCTACTCTGAGCTGTTGTCAGTGTTTTTCTGGCGCACCCTGTATGGTTAAATATTTTTATTTGTATGATGTTATGTAGAAAACAAAATTTCCAATAAGATGGATTCAACAGATTTTCGGTCGGACTTACTGCATTGCTGCTACGGGCAGTGCCATTTTATCAGAAAAAAAATACCATTTGTATCAAAAATCAAAGAAATACGGGTTTTTTTATTTTTCGAAAACTCCAACAGATTTGGAGCAATTTGAGTGGGTCATATATTGGTGGACACCCTGTATTTAAAGAAAACTTCAAGAATAAATCTAAATATGAACCAATACCAGTGCTTTATTGACACTCGTATTTATGAACAAGAATGATCGTTCTTAGATCAGTCTCAAGTCAAAATTGACCAATCAAATGCCTTGAGACTATGCTTAGCACGAACTTAAGAGCCAGCGTTTTGTTCATAAATATGGGTGTTAGACTGTCAGCTTAAAACAAGTTGTTCCATTATACCAACAGTTTAATAGAGCATCTCTTTATTGATATAATTTTGTGTATTATAAAAATGAGAATAATAAGATAATATAAAAATATAAAAAAAAGACAATTATTTACAATCGACCGAGAAATTCTTCGTTTTCTTGGTCCCTGTTGTAGCTTGTGCTTGTTTCAGGTAGTGATTACTCACACGTAGTTCTAAGTTCTACGAATGGTTCAGACCTATTATCTCTTGGTTCAGTGCTTGCTGGTTGTCAAATTCAAGAATATCTAACATCCCTTGCAGAATACAAGTCCCTATGTCAGACCAAAGGAAATGGACAAATATTAGACTGCTGTCCAATATGGTCACTTCCAAATTATATTGCTCAGCTAAACAAGAAAGAGAGCTGTTTTGACATAACGGTGAGTAAATAATCATCCGTTTAGGTTGATTCGCACCAAGATCGGGAAACTACTTTATTATTACGATAGTAAGGGACGGCCTATTGTATTCGCTTCGGTGTTGTCTGACTGTCTGTCCCCAAAGAAGGACTTATCCAAACAGTTGTAGGTAAAAGATTTTTTTTTTTTTTTTAATTTTCTTGACGTAGAGGGGATAGCTGTGGGTGTTAGTTCGTCCGAATTCTTCGTTGTAAAAATTGTCATAAATCTGTTGAAATTGTGCCAGTTGTTCCGAGTTCATGATGGTATCCTCTTCTTTTCTGATATGGTGAAATAATAATAATAAAAAGAAGAAGAAGAAGAAGGAAAGAACGCCAATTCGGTCCCATGACCTTTTTTTAAGGTAGTTGACTACCAATTGGGTCTCGGGCTTGCTACCAATTGGGTCCCGTATACCTGTAATTGACTTGGAAGAAAAAATTAAAAATATAATATATACATAGGTATTTATAAAAAATAGAAGTTTTAATTTTCAACGAGATATAATATATTATTTCTCTATTTACGAAACAATTAAACGAAAAGACAAAAAATACAAAAACATAGTTCAATTAAAAATATAATATATACATAGGTATTTATAAAAAATAGAAGTTTTAATTTTCAACGAGATATAATATATTATTTCTCTATTTACGAAACAATTAAACGAAAAGACAAAAAATACAAAAACATAGTTCATAAAATAGGGGTTCTACTGTACCTATTAATAATAAATTATTAATTTTATTAATAATAAACATACATATCCTAACACCCGTATTTATGAACAAATATAAGCGCGTCCTTTGCAGTTGAGGACGTGCTGAGCACAGGATTACAATAATTCGGTATTTATAAACCGGTTTTTCTACCTAAGAACGTACTTTCTAGCCCTAAGAACAATCTCAAGCTTGACCTTTGTCAGTAGATGTCAACATCTACTACCATACCATTTTTAATAGGTACTTAACTAAGTATTTAGTCAGTAAAAAGGCGGTCGAAATGTCTAAAAATACGGCGTTACTGTGTACAAACAAATGGATCTCATTTTGAACAGCTTTTATAAATTTGTTTGTTGTTGTTGATTGTTGTTGAAATTGTTAAGCGAATAATACAAAAACTAAAGAAAGAATTAAGAAATTGTTTTTCTTTCTCACAGTGTACAGAATTTTTGTATAGCAAATTTTTTCGAGTGAATACATTTTTTCAATTAAAATTTTATGCTGATACCAAAAATTAAATAAAAAATGGGGGTTCCCATAAGAGTGACCTATATTTGGCAAAAAATGGGCCGTTTTGCAAAAAAAATTGCAAATTTAAAAAAAGCCATTTTAATCATCAAAACGGTTAGGGGGGGTCTACTCTCATAACTTTTTCGATATCTCTAACCGTTTAGTGAAAACCGCCAAAAAGCGGTTATTTTCGCCTGCGGGCGGAGCCTTGTGCACCTTTTGCCGAATTTCAGATTTTTCCCTTTACTTACTCATCAAGACCTACCATCCTGCCAAATTTCAAGTTTCTACGACATCGGGAAGTGTCTGATCATTTTGATGAGTCAGTGAGTAAAAAAATTGTGATTTTCGCGCCTCTATTTCTCCGGAACTACTTGGTATTAAGAGCTCAAATTTTCAAGGTATGTTTATATACCTTACCTAAATATGTGCCCTGAGTTTCAAAAGTTTATCTTTAGAGGAATCCGATCTATGAAGGTGAGAAAAACCTGTCGAATCGGTTCGTTTAAAGATACACAGGCGTGCTTACTGGAACTTGGCCTGGCGCACTGCCGCGCGCTCAGATTGATTTGATCATTCCATCTCGGTCGTGGTCTACCTTGCTTTCTGGTTCCTTCTATATTCATTGGAAGTATTTCTTAGGCAATCTATTCTCATTCATTCTTCTTACATGTCCATACCATTTCAGCCTTGATCTCTCAATGTCTATTCTCTTTCGAACATCCACATTTCTTACTCGATCTCTTCTCGTCTTCCCAATCATACTTCTGAGAAATCTCATCTCTGCAGCTTGAAGTCGACTTTCTTCTCTGGCTTTCATCACCCAAGTCTCCGCGCCATAAGTGATTATGGGGACAAAGTAAGTTTCATAAATCGTCTTTTTGCATTTAATGGGGACGTGGGGATTCCAGATCAGATCTTCCACGATGTTGTAAAAGCCACTTCCTAGTTGAATTCTTCTATTTAGTTCTTTTCCACTTGTTCCATCATTCGAGATCATACTTCAAAGATATTTGAACTGTTCAACTTTCTTCAAGGGCTCTCCATACATTGTTACACAACCATTATCCTGTTTCTGCATAAGCACTACAACTTCACTTTTCTCTGCACTAAAATGTAACCCATATTCCTTTGCTATTTCTGTCCATTGGTTGATTTAAACATACCTATTCATAATAAATTATAAACATACAGTCATACATGCTGCAGAATATTAGCTTACTGTGATATCAGCTGTAGATAATATTAATAATTTGCCTACGTTATTTTATATAGGTACATAGGTACATACAAACCCATAAGTACCATAGGTATTGGAGATCAGATCAGAATAGCGACAGGTAGATAAATCAGGTACCAATTCAAGTGTGGTACCCAATTGGTACTTAGACCCTCTCAAACTCGGTCGCTGACCCTCGCGATTTCGGGACCCAATTGGTATATATAAAAAAACAGGTTTTGGGACCGAATTGGTTTCCTCCCAGAAGAAGAAACATTATTCTATCCTCCCAGGGATTCGAAGCACGAGGAACTAATCTTGCAAATAGACTAAGAGCATATCATCTGTTGGTTGAATCAACATGGCCCTCAGGATCTTTGACGTCTAATCCTGTTGAGGATGAAGCACCTAATAATATTGTCTATAGTCAAGTTGAGCCGTGGAGGACAAACTTTCTTGGTGTGAAAAGTAATGAGGTATGTCAAGTATGGTGATACACAGACAGAAACAAAGACACACGGACCTTTGGTTTTAGGTTCTAGGGACCTCAAAATGTGTTTTGATTATAGGATAAGTGGATAAGGAAAGTAAAAAAGGCGAATGTTTCGGTTTACACACTGCGTGCTGATGTCAGGACTTGGCCTGGCGCCATCTAGATAAATAAAGTAGCCCACGAGTAAGTCATTCTCAGCCTCAGTACTCTTCTTTTCTCAGTACCACAAAAAAATCATCAAAATAGGTCGAGCCGTTTTCTCGTGATAAAACCACAACAAAAGGTCTATCAGCGTAACAGACAGACAGAAATTTTTCGAATGTGATTCTCAGTAAGTAACTCTTTCTCCCTTTCAGTCCAGTAATGAAAAGCTAGATCATATTGTTCCTTTGAGCAGTGAAGACTTGGAATATCCACCTGTTGAGGAATTGGAGAAGAACCCTTACCAAGGTTTTGGCGCTCATCATAAGAATGTAAACTGGACAGCTATCATGAAACTGGGTAGAGATGAGGAACATATTGTAAACCAAAGAATGAAAAATAAAAAGCCTGAGAACGAAAATGAAGTGAATCCTCATTACCAGAACAAGAAGGAATATTCTGAAAAACATCATCATGATTATTTCTGTGGTCCTCCAAGTAAGTGTATTAATAATCCCCACAAAAACACAAATGTGAAAAAAAGGCCAAGTTCCTATCCAAAAATGTCGGCCTATAAAAGTGGTGAGATCAGAAAATAAAGGCCAAGTACTTATGCATTCCCAGTTTTTTTGTGCCTTATGAAATTAACTTATCATCTGATAAAGGATGATAAGGCTTTTTAAAGCTTACCTTTTGCCTTGAAAAAAATCCCACCAACAACAAAAATTATTTAAATATGCGAACAGCTGAATTTTTATCAATAGCTTCCCATCTTCTCTACTAGACAGCGCCAGTGCTGCCAATCTTTGATATCAGCTGATTATCCCCACTACGAGATTTTTACCCCCACTCTCGAATTTTCGGTTCTTGGAAATACAACAATTACATGACAGTAAAATCAAAAATAAAATCAATAATAATAAACTGAATATTAAACAAATTACCTAGGTAGGTGCATAGGTACTGATTTTCTTTAACCACGATCTAATAAACTACGAGCTAAAAAATTCCCGGAGGGACGGGCCCAGCTTGTTTTTTTCTTTTTTTGCCGTGCAAAGAGAAGCGTATATTGCAGATGGCCAAACAGACAGTCATGTTGACTCACTAATGCATAATGCAGTAATGCAAGGAGCATTTCATTGAAAGTGTCCTCCTCGTTCATTTTAAATGTCTGAAATTGAAAAAAAAAAAAAAAAAAAAAAAAAACAAACAAACAAACAAACAAATTACAAGCCTTCCATACAAGTAGAAGAAATGATTCTGCTTTATTCGTACTCAATCCATCATAATTTTCCGAGATTTTTCATGCAATCACCAAAATTTTTGGTAATTATTCAGAAGCTACGACAGTGAAAAAAAAGAAAGCTTTTTGTGTTCAACCTAACCCTATAATAACACTAATCACTGCTCTAATTGTGCAAACTCCTTTTTGCGTTAAACCTAACCCTATAATATATGTAACACTGGTCACTGCTCATTTGTGCCAGTTCTTTTAGTAGCGATCACTCTGAAGTTTTAGACTAGGAAGATTCAGCTCTAAAAATATAGTGCTTGTGACTTGTCATGTGTTGATGTTGATATAAAGAAGAAAAAAAAAAAAAAAAAAGGTACCTATCAATTTAAGTGTGGGACCCATTTGTTATTTAAAAAAAAAAAAAAAAAAAAAAAAAAAAATCAGGTACCTATCAATTTAAGTGTGGGACCCATTTGTTATTGTTACTTAGACCTTCTCTAACCCGGGACCCAACGTTTCTCAGCAGGTCGGATGACGATCTGTTGGTTGTATGAAGATACTGGCAGGCTTGCGCTATATTCGATATCTTCTTTATTCTGTTTCATAAGTTTCATTTAAGAATCTTCTAACGATTGAGCAGATGTTGAATATGTCACTTTTTTGCATTTTTGGATGTACATATTCTTGTTCAGATTTAGAATTTTGATATTATCATTATTACTGTTATTGTTATTATTATTATTATTATTGTCAACTTCAACACAACAATAAAACATATACTGTCGGGATCAATAAAATCTGGCCAAGATTCAACCAGAATCCTCAGGCCAGGTTTCTTCTTGCTTCTAGTAGATGGTCTTCCTCAGGATTTGGGCACTTCCGCACAGAGCGATATCCTGAATTTTGTGAAGTGATATGTCGCCCTCCAATTTCTTGATATTTCTTATATCTCAGAAACGGCTGGGAATTAAGGAATGAAATAAACGGCATCATGTAGATGAAATTTTGATTATTAAAATGGCTTTTTTTATATTTGCAATTTTTTTTTGCAAAACGGCCCATTTTTTGCCAAATATAGGCCACTCTTATGGGAACCCCCATTTTTTATTTAATTTTTGGAATCAGCATAAAATTTTAATTGAAAAAATGTATTCACTCGAAAAAATTTGCTCTACAAAAATTCTGTACACTGTGAGAAAGAAAAACAATTTCTTAATTATTTCTTTAGTTTTTGTATTATTCACTTAACTATTTCAACAACAATCAACAACAACAAACAAATTTATAAAAGCTGTTCAAAATGAGATCCATTTCTTTGTACACAGTAACGCATTGTTCGCTCTAACTCAGGACCAACTGCGTTGTTCATCAAATCTGGGGTCACTGACGCACACAAAATCGCGATTTGTGCAAATTTTTGTAGAGCAAATTTTTTCGAGTGAAAAATTTTTCAATTAAAATTTTATGCTGATTCCAAAAATTAAATAAAAAATAGGGGTTCCCATAAGAGTGACCTATATTTGGCAAAAAATGGGCCATTTTGCAAAAAAAATTGCAAATTTAAAAAAAGCCATTTTAATCATCAAAATTTCATCTACACGATGCCTTTTATTTCATTCCTTAATTCCCAGCCGTTTCTGAGATATAAGCGTGGTTCGCAAATCACGAACCACCCTGTACATATATATAGAAATGTGTCACTGCACTGAAGCCCTTCTCAAACAGGTATGTTGTTGGAAAGGCAAGTAATAACCACTTGGCCTTATTCCATAGGTCTCGACAAGTTTCTTTTCCTTGAGGCCAGAACTTTTCATACTCATACGAATTGAACAGAGCTTCTTTTCAACATCATACTTGATGTCCATCAATGATTTTTGAATAGATTCAGGGACCAAGGATTGTCCGCTGTGGATGGATTCAAAACCCACTTCTAATGTTGTTCGGTCTTGACCAGTTCTCTTTTCGCCCCCAGAAATCGGAAATCGCCCCCGTTCAGAATCGCTACTCTAAATGGTTACTAAAGGATACATGATGTGTGTTTCATTCTGTCTAATTGAGCTTCAATGAATTCCAGAGCGCTCAAATATGACTCCAATCTTGTTTGTGTAACCTCTTCGCCACATTTTCTGCACTTTATAATATCCAATTGAACTAGAACATAAAATAGATACATTTATCTTGCTATTACACTAGTCTTTTAGTCTTTTCAAGATAGCTGAATCCGAATATAATGACCGTTTTTCTGGGTCAATTCGAAATTGACGTTTTTCAAAACGTTTTTGCGTTTTTTGAAAATAGCTTTACACTTCAATTTATTTTATAATATTACCATCTACTATATGGCTCGAAAATTAACTATATCTATGGAAAATGTTGTGTCTTAGATTTCAACTAAACGTAACCAAACGTGCACAATATTTGAAAATCCGTTAAAAGAATAATCAAAAACGAGTTTTTTTTTCTTCTTCTTTAGGGTGAATTGATCGAAGAAATGTCTTAACGGAGGTTGGTGAAATGCAATTTTCAACTTTAATTCCCCATCAGTGCTTAATGTAGCGTCTAATGTAACAGTTGTTCCATTGCTACAAAATAAAAACGGCGGTGGAACACTCATCACTTAAAAAAAAAAAAAAAAA
>NW_007378032.1:11791-20440 GCF_000475195.1 Diaphorina citri | reverse complement strand
TATTGTAGGTAATCTCCTTCAGGACAGCCACATTACTATCACCTCACGTGAGCTCAAGTAACGTGACGTAATGTTAGTGTGTTCCTGCCTTTAGTGTCACAGTTTTTGGTGGATTGTAAGATTTTCCAAATATCTCATTTTATCCACGCACCGAGTGTTTACCTACAGTACGATCACCGATCTTTATAACCATTTTTAGCCCGTCCTTCCTTTATTATTACGATAGTAATAAAAAAAAAGGTATTGTGAACGGGCTATTGTATTCGCTTCGGTATCGTCTTTGTGTGTGTCTGTCTGTCTGTTCCCATAGAAGGACTTGTCCAAACCTGGTCGACCTATATATCAAATTAAAGGTCTTTTTATCAGGAACACGAAAATGGTGGTGCAAATTTTGTCCTAAAAACCATAAAGCCAAAAAACCGAGAAAACTGGTTTTTGGGGGATTTTTTTCACATTTTCTCACACAAATGAGCTCTGATCTTGAAATTTGTCGCGACGACCTATGAACTCAAAGCGAGAAAGTTTTAGATAACACTTCAGTCGTTATTTTAAGACCGGTTTTAGCGTCACCTATGTTAAGTTACGCCGAGCAAGGTCAATAAATGGATGGGTGACTTAAAAGGAATAAAGAGAGAACGGACTCTAGTCTTGATTTTAAATCATTAGGTGCATTTTATTTAACATTTAACCGCTATCCTCAGCGCGGTTCATTCAAGGTCACTACCTCCCCTCACATGGAAGTGTGTTTATGACGTGAGGGGCGTTAACCACTTTTAGGTTTACGTTTCCCCTCTTGCCATACTAAACAAAGCTCTCGAGTCTCGACTGCGGTTAAGAGTCGCCATTTTTTTCGGTTTAGAGACGCCGTTTTTTTTCTCGGTTTAGAGACGCCATTTTTTTTCTCGGTTTAGAGACGCCATTTTTAGTCCGTCCTTCCTTTATTATTACTAATAATAAAAGGTATAGTGGACGGACTATTGTATTCGCTTCGGTGTCTGTCTGTCTGTCCCCATAGAAGGACTTATCCAAACCTGGTCGACCTATATATCAAATTAAAGGGGTTTTTACCAGGAACACGAAAATGGTGGTGCAAATTTTGTCCAGAAAACCATAAAGCCAAAAAACCAAAAAAAAAAACTGGTTTTTGGGGGAACTTTTTTTTTTTGAGAAAAAAAAAAATAATAAAACGAAAACAGCAAAAAAAAAGTTACAGCAAGAAAGTGCTAATTAACTAAATGTTGATGAATAGAGATACTGAAAGAGGAACCAAATTTTCGACCTCGAAAAAATAAATAAATCCATCGTGGTTAAGAAAATACACAAAAACCAAATCTGTCCACTTTTCGGCCACCTACTTGACCTAGGAGGTGCTGCAAAAAACGTTAACTTATCATAAAATAAAGTTTGACCACACCGTCTGTTTCACATTAAACATTTTATTATTTGACTGGTTGGATTATTATTTTTTAAATTTCCAGGATTGAAAGAAATCCTATTTGATGATTTGCTACTTCATGATACCTGGTTGATAGCAGCTGGATCTGGTTCTATCATTATGTTTATCTACCTATACACATCATCTATGTTTCTGACTGGCATTATCATTCTCACCATATCTCAGTCTCTGGGAGTTTCATATTTTTTTTACACCTGTGTGTTCAATATTCGATTCTTCCCCTTCATGAACATCCTTGCTATCATTGTGGCTCTGGGTAAGTGGTGATAATTGATACTAATAATTAATAGTAATTTGTTTCGGACAGTATACAGGGCGTCCACTCTCCACCAATGTGTGACCTACGCCAATTGCTCCAAATTTGTTGGAGTTTTCGACCGATAAAAAAAAAAAAAAAAAACACGTAGGTTTGTAAAATTCTTTGATTTTTGCAAAGAATTTTTTAGTTATACATATTGAAATTTGCAAACAATTTCGAGGAATTTTCGAACTCGGTACGAACTTTGGAATTTCGAATGAGAAGCCCCATATTATTATTCTACGTAGAATTTCATATACAATCGACTATTCATTATTTTTTTTTTTTTGCAATTCGCGATTTCGCGAACATCCCAACTAACTGAAATGTACCTGTGTAACATATCATTTTGCGGTACTTTCCTTTCTAAATCATGTGGTAACATCAGTTTTTGGATTGGGGCCATTTTCGCGAATTTACAAAGTTCGCAAAACGACAAAGTGATTGGAATATACCTAAGACACACAATTTCTGAGTGTTTTGCCTCCTAAATCATGTGGTTATATCACCTTTTGAATCAAGACTATTTTTCGAAAAATTTGGAAAGTTCACGAATTCGCGAAAATTGGTCTCAATCTAAAAAATGATGTTATCACACAATTTAGGAAGGAAAAGCACAGTAAAATGACAAACGGTACATTTATATAACTTTGTCGATTTACGAACTTTGCAAATTTCGCGAATTCGCGAAAAATGGTCTCGATTCAAAAACTGTTACCACATGATTTAGGAAAGCAAAACATCTCGAAATGATATAGTAAGTTGGGATGTTCGCGATATTTCTCGGAATCGTGAATTGCAAAAAAATGAATGAATTGATTGTACATGAAATTTTACGTATGTGAGGAAGCAAGCAAGCTCATTATTGAGCTCTCGAATTGTGTCAGCCATTTCCGTCGGTAGACAGTGAATGTAGATTTGGATATTATTCTACTCAGAGTGTGAAGAGAGTAATATACTCTCTTCCTCACCTCATTCACATGAAACTCCCATGATAGCTTATTGTCAATATATACCTCTACATTTCTAGCATTAGTGACTAGAGGTATAGATACACCATCTAAAATAATGGGGGTAGAAGTACTACACAATTTGATAACCCTATTTCTGTGAAGTTATTAGGTTTCTTTGTTGACCCCCATTTGAAATGGCACGCCCATATAGGGACTGTTAAGCTAACGGGCTGTTTGAGGCTGGAAAGAAGGTTGGTGAAATCCACCAGTAGAATAATATGCAATTTGGACTGTTAAGCTAACGGGCTGTTTGAGGCTGGAAAGAAGGTTGGTGAAATCCACCAGTAGAATAATATGCAATTTAAAAAAAAAAAAAATCTGGTGTGAACATCACACGACTTTCCCTATCCTAATAAATGATGCTTCTTTGAGTGTTCTTTTACTTTAACTTTTACAATATCTCCAACCGTTTAGTCGGTATAGCTGAAACCGCTAAAAAACGGTTGAAAACCGCCAAAAAGCTGTCAAAATACCGCCAACCGCAGCACCTATCTCAACCAAACGCATCCTTGTCACATTTGACAGCTACATACCAAATTTCAAGTCTCTAGCTCTTACCGTTCTCGAGATATTTTGTTGACAGATAGATCAATGGCTGAAACTTTGGATTTAGGCTCTAGGGACATCAAAGCGTGTTTTGGCACTAAAAACTGAGCATCGAAAATTTGACCTGATTACATTTCTTTCCTTCCTATAGGATGAAGGAAAGTAAAAAAGGGGGGTTCTTATTTGAAATTTTAAAGTTGGTACCGAGTTCGAAGATTTCGCGAAATTGTTTGCAAATTTCAATATTGCCAAACAGTTCTTTGCAGAGAATTACGTGTGTTTTTTTTTTACTTCACTTATCCTATCCTATAGGGCGGAAAGTAATGTAATCGGGTCAAATTTTTGATGGTCAAATTTTTGATGACGTGTTTTGACACTGAAAACAGTGTCAAAACACGTTTTTAGTCCCTTGAGCCTAAATCCAAAGTTTCAGTCATTGGTTCGTGTGTGTGTGTGTCTGTCTGTGATCAAAATATCTCGAGAACGGTAAGTGTGGTGGCATTAAAAACCTGGTTCGACTCCCAGGAAGTGGAACTTTTTGGATAAAAATGGCCATATCTCGAGAAATTCATAAAGAATCCATATTTTTTACTACATTTTTGAATTTTTAGCATGGCTCAGAAGTCCTACCCTCTTATTGCAGGTATTGGCTCAGATGACGCATTTATCGTATTAAACACCTGGTATAACATAAGCAAAGAAGCAAGTAATACATCCTCTATAGACATCTACCATGATGTTTTGAAACATGCGTCTATTGCTATATTTGTAACCTGTGTAACAACTGTAGCAGCTTTCCTCACATCTATTGATAGCAAAATAACCGCTGTCGCTTGCTTCAGGTATGTCGTATTAATTAATTTTAAAGGTGTTATCAGAATAAAAAGTTAAAAAAAAGGGAAAAAAAAAAAAAGGGGTTTTTTTTTTTTTTTTTTTTTTTTTTTTTTTTTTCACGATTGTAAAATCTATATGACTGGAAAGATCACTCGAAAGTCCATTATTAGGGTCATTAACACGTACGGATAAAATGGACGGATCTAGACTGTACAGTCCAAATCTTACGGATTTGTGTGTGTAAATGGGTGATTCTTTTAAACTGGTGCAAAAACACAGGTCAAAAAATGGCAGGGGATGAATTTTAACTAATATTCATGGGAGGAAACCAGTTCGGTCCCAAAACCGTTTTTTGCTACTAGTTGGGTCCCGAATTTGCGAAGGTCAGTGACCAGTTGGGTCTCGGGTTTGAGAGGGTCTAAGTGTGTTGTTGGTGGTGTTGTTGTTGTTGGTGTTGTTGTTGTTGGTGTTGTTGTTGTTGGTGTTGTTGTTGTTGGTGTTGTTGTTGTTGTTCTTGTTGTTATTATTATTAATAATAATATCATCACCATCATCATCATCATCTTTTTTTTTTTCAGGAGGAAGATATTCACAATACAAAAAAGCTACTACAGACCTGTGCATCTGACTTTGCGAAAACGAAAAACGAATATCATGATTGTGAAATGGAATATCTCTCCCCTTGTCAGCAAAATTGTACGGTTTATAACATTCTTCATTTTATCACCGAGAAAACGTATCTATTCCCTCCCAAAAATGACCCTCAATTAAGAAATGCTATCGTCTTCTTACCTCTAGCTAAAAGTTCTGCATTGTTGGATTATTATAAAACCATCGTGTCGGGAAAATTGGAAAAGGATCATGTTAGAATAACTGCTATGGATTTTGGTAAACTGATTCTTCTCTTTCTCTCAAATTTTCGATGGTCAGTTTTTAGTGCCAAAACACGTTTTGAGGTCCCTAGAGCCTAAATACAAAGTTTCAGCCATTGGTCCGCGTGTGTGTCTGTCTGTCCTTCTGTCTGTAAACAAAATATCTCGAGAACGGTAAGAGCTAGGGACTTGAAATTTGGCATGCAGCTGTCAAATGTGACAAGGATGCAACACGAAACTTTTGGTCAAGATCGGTGCAACGGTTGGCGGCATTTTACCGCTTTTTGGCGGTTTTAGGTGTAATTCAATAATATCTCGGGAACGGTGATTTGAAATTTGGTATGTAGTTCATAAATGTGATAAGGATGCGTTTGGTTGAGATAGGTGCTGCGGTTGGCGGTATTTGACAGCTTTTTGGCGGTTTTCAACCGTATTTTAGCGGTTTCAGCTATACCGACATTACCGACTAAACGGTTAGAGATATTGTAAAAGTTACAATAGATGAACACCCAAATAAGCATCATTAAATGGGATAAGGAAACTCCTGTGATGTTCACACCAGATTTTTTTTTTTTTTTTTCAATCCATCACAAGCACAATGTTCTTAGAGCTGAATCCTCCTCGTCTAAAAATTTAGCGTGATAGCCTTTATTTTGTTTTACAAATAAAGGATTCGTGTGATATTTACGCCTTTTTTTTCTCTTATGTTTTCAGCATATTTGCCAGCACTACAGTTGTAGTAAATTTCTTTCTCATTGTGTTAATGTTACCCTCCGCCATTATCCTATCAGAAAGAATGAGCACAATCGCGATGTTTAACTTGGAAAGCCTTCTCTCTGTATACGTGGACCATTTTATATCAGCATTTACTAACGCTGTGTTTAGGTTGAAATATTTCTGGCTAGTTATATTGTCAGTGATAACTGCTATCAGTGCTGTCATAGTTCTGTATAACCCCACATTAAAACTCCCAGATACAGCTGAGTTTCAACTATTCACAAATGAACATTTGTTTGAGCAGTATGATTTCAAATACAAAAATATGTTCTTCTTTGAAAGTTTTGAAATGGTGAGTAGAGGTGCATGTTTAAATTTAAACGTAAGTCCTAGGACAAAAAAAAAAAATCCAATTATACATACCCTTGACTTCGATGTACATACCTACCTAATTATCTTTGTTTCATATCCTGTTAACATAGTCTCGGACTCTGTAGCTTTGTATTAGGTTCTGAGGTCCACTGCATGCGTGGCCTAGGTATCTAGGCGCACGGTAGTGCGCCAGGCCAAGTTCCGGCCTGAGCACGCCAGTGTGTATATTAATTTCAACGCATTTTTACCCCTGTCATAACTCCTTCAATTTTCAATGTAATGTCACGAAATTTGGACCATATGTCGCAAATACAGTCGAACCTGTCTAAGTGGGAATCCAGGGGACCGACAATTTTTCCCACTTATCCAGGTTTCCCAGTTAAAAAGTGTCCTACTTAGAGAGGTTGCCATGAAGGGGCCACGATTTTTTCCCAATTATCCAGGTTTCCCACTTAGACAGGTTCGACTGTGGCTAGGTAATAAGGAAATCTGTACCTACTAATGATGTGAATACACACTTAGGAAAAAGGAGTGAGATCCCCCACAAAAACACAAATGTGAAAAAAAAGGCCAAGTTCCTGTCCAAAAATGTCGGCCCTTAAAAGTGGTGAGATCAGAAATTTGAGGCCAAGTCGAGTGTGATTCCCTTTTTTTTTTTTTTTTACGATTTCTTTTATGTGGCAGGATTCTCCTGAAGGAGCTCTTCCACCCAACCACAGGTAGAAAAGAAAAGAGGCAGATAGAGAGAGAGAGAGAGAGAGAGGGAGGGAAGATAAAGAACAGAAACAAAGAGATTTATGCTCACAATGTGGGCTGTTCTTTGAGGTGCCTCACTAGGGAAGTTTTGAATTGCCCTAGGCTTAGTGAGTCTCTTATGTCTCCAGGAAGAGAATTCCATAGCCTGGCTGCAGATATGTGGAAGGAATTTCCATATATCTCAGTTTTGTGCCGTGGAATTTCCAGGAGGCCTAGGGAATGAAGCCTTCTAGATTGAAGGTAAGTCCAGGTCCCCTGGAAATATTGAGGCCCCTGTAATTTGAGAATATTGTACAACAGTAACGTCATGTGCAGTTTTTGTCGAATATCCAGCCTCATCCAGTCCAGCCCGAGGTAATGTTCGGATACTCGATCAAATTTTCTGAGGTTACAAATATACCTAACACATGAGTTCTGTGCTAATTGAAGTGATTTTTTAAGTTCTACTGTTAAGTTTGGACAGTACACTACGTCACAATAATCAAACAGAGGTAGAACTAAGGCCTCAATTAATCTCTTTTTAAGTACCTGAGGAAATACTTTTCTAAATCTACTCAGAGTGTGAAGAGAGTAATATACTCTCTTCCTCACCTCATTCACATGAAACTCCCATGATAGCTTATTGTCAATATATACCCCTAGATTTCTAGCATTAGTGACTAGAGGTATAGATACACCATCTAAAACAATGGGTGGAAGGTTAGCTGAATCTAAGGAGTTTGTGGCGGACTTTGGACCAAAAGCCAGCGCCTTGGTTTTCTGAGGATTAAGACACAGAAAAAGGCTCTTGGTCCATTTGAGGAAGCAAGCAAGCTCATTATTGAGCTCTCGAATTGTGTCAGCCATTTCCGTCGGTAGACAGTGAATGTAGATTTGGATATCGTCCGCATAGACATGGTATTTACAACGATGGAACACTCTTTGCAAACTACTAATGTAGATTGCGAAAAGCAAAGGCCCAGCCACTGACCCCTGGGGGACACCTGAACGGATTGATTTCCATTCAGAATATTTTCGATCGTGTAAGATACGTTGCCTTCGTCCTCGCAGATATGAGTCTATCCAAGAAAGAGCATTATCGGATAGTTTCATGTGTTTTAAGGTTGCAAGGAGTACGTCAAAATCTACGGAATCAAAGGCTTTGCTCATGTCGAGCAGGACAAGAAAAATTACCTTGCCTGCATCAAGTGACAGACGTATGTCATCCGTCACTTTGACAAGAGCAGTGGCTGTACTATGACGCCTTCGAAAACCGGACTGGAAAAGATCTAAAACGTTCTGGTGTTCAGCAAAGTCAATAATTTGCCAAATAGCCAGCTTCTCCAGTGCCTTTGATAGTAATGGCAACAAGGATATGGGTCTGTAGTCATTGCAGGATGAAGGGCTTGTCACCTTTTGCAATGGAACTACATTTGCGGACTTCCATTCAGCAGGAAACACACCAGTGGATAATGATTTGTTGAAGATATGAGTGAGGGGTGGCAGGATGTAAGGCAACAGCATCCTTACCATTTCCCCATCCAAAAAGTAAAAAGGTATGTTGTGATTGACCATTGTTCTTGTTATGCATGTTAGTCTGATTGTTATGCTTGTTGTTATGCATGTTGGTCTGATTGTTATTGTTTCTATGCATGTTTGTTTTATGATTGTGATTTTGAGCTTTGTTATGATTGTTTGATGAACTAGGTCAGGGGTTCTCAACCTTTTAGTAAACACGTACCACTTGAAATTTTCAGAGATTTTGACGTACCACCTTATATTTATATATGGCTAGCAAGGTGGAGG
>NW_007378032.1:5976-11708 GCF_000475195.1 Diaphorina citri | reverse complement strand
TTTTTTTTTTTTTTTTTTCAATCCATCACAAGCACAATGTTCTTAGAGCTGAATCCTCCTCGTCTAAAAATTTAGCGTGATAGCCTTTATTTTGTTTTACAAATAAAGGATTCGTGTGATATTTACGCCTTTTTTTTCTCTTATGTTTTCAGCATATTTGCCAGCACTACAGTTGTAGTAAATTTCTTTCTCATTGTGTTAATGTTACCCTCCGCCATTATCCTATCAGAAAGAATGAGCACAATCGCGATGTTTAACTTGGAAAGCCTTCTCTCTGTATACGTGGACCATTTTATATCAGCATTTACTAACGCTGTGTTTAGGTTGAAATATTTCTGGCTAGTTATATTGTCAGTGATAACTGCTATCAGTGCTGTCATAGTTCTGTATAACCCCACATTAAAACTCCCAGATACAGCTGAGTTTCAACTATTCACAAATGAACATTTGTTTGAGCAGTATGATTTCAAATACAAAAATATTGGCAGGATGTAAGGCAACAGCATCCTTACCATTTCCCCATCCATACCGTCATACCCACTGGCTTTGGATTTGATGGAGAGAACGGCCATACTTACATCTGCCTCCGACACCTCAACAAAGTTGAAACAGTCCGAGTTGGATGAAGACAAAAATATGTTCTTCTTTGAAAGTTTTGAAATGGTGAGTAGAGGTGCATGTTTAAATTTAAACGTAAGTCCTAGGACCGAACCGGGCGACCCGCGGGGGGGGGGGGGCGGCATGCCGATCGGCTTTGCCGCCGCCTCCTGGGACTTTGCCGCCCCCTCCTGGGGCTTTGCAGCAACCCCCCCCCTGGGGATTTGCCGCCCCTTCCTGGGGTCTAGGTTCTAGGTATGAATCTTCTCTATCGATTTCGGTCGCCTTGGCGCCCTTTGCCAACTCCTGTCGCCGTAAATTTACCGTCCCCTCGCAGCCCGTTTTTGAACCCCTAAAGCACTTTGCCGCCCTTTGCCACTCCCTGGTGCCCCTATTTAGCTCTCTAGCGTTCTTTGTCGCGCCCCTGGCGCCCTTTGTTACTCCCAGTGTCCTTTTCCGCCCCCTTTTTGTCATCTGCTGTCCTTTGAAGCCCCTAACGCCCTTTTCCACACCCTCGTCAACTTTGAACCTTTGTAGGGGGGGGGGGCATTTCGATTTTTGGACCTAGGACAAAAAAAAAAAATCCAATTATACATACCCTTGACTTCGATGTACATACCTACCTAATTATCTTTGTTTCATATCCTGTTAACATAGTCTCGGACTCTGTAGCTTTGTATTAGGTTCTGAGGTCCACTGCATGCGTGGCCTAGGTATCTAGGCGCACGGTAGTGCGCCAGGCCAAGTTCCGGCCTGAGCACGCCAGTGTGTATATTAATTTCAACGCATTTTTACCCCTGTCATAACTCCTTCAATTTTCAATGTAATGTCACGAAATTTGGACCATATGTCGCAAATACAGTCGAACCTGTCTAAGTGGGAATCCAGGGGACCGACATCTCTCTCTCTCTCTCTCTCTCTCTCTCTCTCTCTCTCTCTCTCTCTCTCTCTCTCTCTCTCTCTCTCTCTCTGTAAATAAATAGATTTTGATGAGAGGAGAGCGATCTCCCAAAAAGTTAAATTTTAGCTTAGGAGATCAATTATCATTGTATATTCATAAAAAATAAATATGTTATTTTCAATCAATCTCCGACAATTTTTCCCACTTATCCAGGTTTCCCAGTTAAAAAGTGTCCTACTTAGAGAGGTTGCCATGAAGGGGCCACGATTTTTTCCCAATTATCCAGGTTTCCCACTTAGACAGGTTCGACTGTGGCTAGGTAATAAGGAAATCTGTACCTACTAATGATGTGAATACACACTTAGGAAAAAGGAGTGAGATCCCCCACAAAAACACAAATGTGAAAAAAAAGGCCAAGTTCCTGTCCAAAAATGTCGGCCCTTAAAAGTGGTGAGATCAGAAATTTGAGGCCAAGTCTGCATTCCCAATTTTTTTTTTTTTTTTACGATTTCTTTTATGTGGCAGGATTCCCCTGAAGGAGCTCTTCCACCCAACCACAGGTAGAAAAGAAAAGAAGAGGCAGATTTCTTTACTGATGGACAGGGCTCAGGTACTACTGATACAAAATATTGATTAAGTTCATCCAAGTCAACATGGAGAGGAGCTGAAGACTTGATATTACCAAGTCCCAAACTTTTCAACCTATTCCAAGTTGACTTGGATCCACCTTTTAGAATGCTACTGGAGAACGTTTTCTGTGCACGTCTCACTGCATAATTAGTAACATTCTTTTGATAGTTGTATCTTGCACGATCTTCCGGGTATTTTGTCCTACATATTATCCATAGTTTATCCCTTAGTTTCATACTACGCTTAATATCGGCATTCATCCAAGGGATCGGAGGACGTGTAACACGTGATTCAGTTAGAGGCGCGAAATGATCAAACACCTCTAACACTTTGTTCCTAAGATCCTAAGCAACTCAGCTTTGCGGCTTACATCTTATATCACTCTCCGAGAGCAGCGGTTCCCAATCTAAGGAACCGAGACTCTCCGAAAGGGCAGCACTATCGATACCTTTGATATCACGGTGAGTTATAAACTTGACCGGATATTTAGGTACCTTTATTGAGTATGCCAGATACAGCATGTCATGCCGCGATATTCCAGGCGCAGGTAGAGTGCCGTAACTGATGACCTTATGTTGTTGCAAAACTACCATAAGGTCAATGGTTGTGGGTCTATTTGTATTGTGGAACAAATGGGTGGGCCCTGTTTGCAAAAGATGTAGATTAAAAAGAGATATTAAATTCTTCAACTTCAATGTTTGAGGTAGATTCTCGATAGAAACATCGATGTTGAAATCCCCCATGATAATGATGTGCTCAACGAACGGCATATAATCAGATAACAGTTCATCTATGCCGTTCAAATTGTGCACATCAGGAGGATTGTACACCACCACAACCAGCAATTTAACGTTGCGTAATGTCACTTGGACCGCCATGTACTCAGGGCCGGGATTTAAGGGGGACGGCACACTGCGCGCAATGACCTTATGAGGAAGATCATCACGCACGTACGCCGCAACCCCTCCACCCCTTTTACCCCCTCTGTCATGACGCAACAGTACGTACCCTGGTATACGTACTAAGTTGTCAGACAGAGAAGGCTTGAGCCATGATTCTGAAATGAGAATTACATGGAGGTCCACATCTTCAATTATGGTTCGAATTTCATGCAAGTGGGCTGGAACACTTTGTGCATTGAAATGAACACATTTGAAGCATTTTGGATACAAAGAAAAATCACGTGCAAGGTTTTGATTGATTGGATTTAAATTCGACATGATTTCGGTAGATCGTGACGAAAATGAAGGGGAAAACTCTGAAGTCAAAGCTGAAAGGACAGTATCCTCATCCGTTAGAGAGGACCCCAAAGTTGACTCCAAGTCGACGTCCAGTTCTGACCCCAGGTTGACTACCGATTCCGACACGGAGATCCCCTCTACTGATGAGCACCCCGTCACCAAAGTCTCAGCTATTATTTCCCCTTCATTTGGAAGAGACTCACTAGACTCAGTGTCTACTGTATTGGTGATAGCAGAATCAGTAGTCAGGGCCGGTGGCAGAGAGGGTAAGATTAGACCCTCTCTCCCATCCACTACTTCTAAGTGTGATGTACAGCTATCACTATATAACTGCGGGATATCAGAGCAACCGAGCAATCGCCCACTCTAGTGATATCATGCCGCAGTGACCTGTAAGATTTTGACTCCTTGAAAGAAGAAGAAAATAGGGAAGGAGAAGACGAAGAAGAAGAAGAGAACTTCCTACTCCTTACTAGAGTCAACGTCTTAGGTTGTGAAAATACTGGTCTGAGTCATAATAATAATAATCAAGATTATAATAATCATCATGATAGCCATAGTGCGATGGATGTGGGTATGAAGGCATAGGATCATAATAATGGTGAGGATGGACACAGGAACAACAAGGAGGACCAGGGGGATGATAACCTGGGTGTGGATACCTACTATTGTGAAACACTCTAGTATTGACCTGTGAGTTTTGCTTACCCTTACCATTACGAGCCTTAGCACCATGCCTGACATGTGACTGATACTGACCATTATGTGAATGTGAATATCTACCAGGCCCAGATCTGTGTGCATAGGTATGTTGTGATTGACCATTGTTCTTGTTATGCATGTTAGTCTGATTGTTATGCTTGTTGTTATGCATGTTGGTCTGATTGTTATTGTTTCTATGCATGTTTGTTTTATGATTTTGAGCTTTGTTATGATTGTTTGATGAACTAGGTAGATTAGGGACACTTTCACTACTAGTGTGACTAGGTTTACTCAAATTTTTAAACAACTTCTTATCAACAACATGCGACCTGAGTATTTGGCAAAGAGTACGTTTCCCTACTCTATTGAGATGTAGACCGTCCCTATTATAATTATTATTTTTAACACTAGAGCAGGGTTAACATACATAACACTCTTCGCATCTAGAAGAGTACTTATTTTTACATTCAAAGCATGAATATGACTGTTGAATTCTACAGATTTTCTACGTGGGGGTACTAAAATAAAGACCAGCTTACAGGTAGAAAACTTTTCCACTATCTGACCAAGGGAAGCCTCAATACTTGACCATGGTTTTTTACAAGTATCATTTGTGCCTGCAAACACGATAACCAAATCCTGTGAACCATGTTCACGCACTGCCACAGAACAAACATCTTGAATACCAGAACCCGATTTTGCATAACATTTTATATCATACGTGGCTGGAAATACTTTAACAAGCACAGATTCAAGATTGTGAACATGACTATCACCAATAACAGTCAATTTAATAGCATTAGAACTAGTATTTTGTATATTACTACAACTACTTATCACTACAGGTGTATTGATGCGTTTTCTCAACGTCTCCAACTCCATCTTATCAGCAGCCCAGGAAGCTTCCATTGTGCTCAGCGATTTCCGCAGATTTTGAATCACGGTCTCAGATTCACTCAATTCCGCTGTGTGTGTGTGTGTGTGTGTGTGTGTGTGTGTGTGTGTGTGTGTGTGTGTGTGTGTGTGTGTGTGTGTGTGTGTGTGTGGTCCCGTAAAAAGGACGGGTCAACCACAAGTATATTATAAACCGAGCACCATATTCGTATAATGAACTTTTATAATGAAATAGGTATCATGTCTTACTTTTTATTTTATTCTGATATTCAGATTAGGTATATTTTTAGTCCGCTTTTTATTATTACAATAGTAATAAAAAGGTATAAGGGACGGACTATTGTATTCGCTTCAGTGTCGTCTGTGTGTCTGTCAATCTGTCTGTTCCCATAGAAGGACTTATCCAAACCTAGTCGACCTATATATCAAATTAAAGGTCTTTTTACCAGGAACACGAAAGTGGTGGTGCAAATTTTGTCCAGAGAACCATAAAGCCAAAAATCCAAAAAAAAACTGGTTTTTGGGGGATTTTTTTCACATTTTCTCACACAAATGAGCTCTGATCTTGAAATTTGTCGCGACAACCTATGAACTCAAAGCGAGAAAGTTTTAGATAACACTTCAGTCGTTATTTTAAGACCGGTTTTAGCGTCACCTATGTTGAGCTACGCCGAGCAAGGCCAATAAATGGATGGGTGACTTGAACCTTATATTGGGAATAAAGGGAGAACGGGCTCTAGTCTTGATTTTAAATCATTACATGAAAG
>NW_007378032.1:0-5250 GCF_000475195.1 Diaphorina citri | reverse complement strand
GTGAATGGATCTTGTTCTTATAATATAAGACTAGCTGAATTCCGTCGCTTCGCTCCGGAATCCCGCTAGTTCATCCCGAGGCATGGCCAAACTTGTAGAAAAGGCATGGCCGAAGTTGTAGAAAATAATAAAAAATACGGTCGGGCTGCGCCTTCCCTATTAGCTGCATAGTTATCAAACTAAAAACATAAACGAAACTCAAAATGTTGGTCGAGAGCGGAACATTTCTCTCCCGCAGTCTCTGCACTCTGTGTATTTCTTATGGAGATTTTAGCGATCAAAAATTGATCATATCTCAGGATCGGTTTAGATTTTCGCAAAGTCCTTTCTTATTGCACACCTAGACCATAAAAGGAATACCTCCTACCAAATTTCAATTTCTAGGTGTTGTGGTTCTCGAGATAGAGCGATCAGTGTGTGAACTATGAAATGTGAATGAGTGAATGGATCTTGTTCTTATAATATAAGAAGATTTAAAATGCCTGTTTTTGTGTATGTTGTAATGTTGCATATTAAGGGCATTTTCCGTCAAAACATAGTAAAGACAATAAAAAAATAAAAATTACCCCCCCCCCTTAAAAAAATTTCCAAGTCAGAACTCAAGAACTACCTACAAAAATATGTTCTTCTTTGAAAGTTTTGAAATGGTGAGTAGAGGTGCATGTTTAAATTTAAACGTAAGTCCTAGGACAAATTCCGACGGGGCAAAGATCGCATTTATCGAAAAAACTAAAAAAATAGGTCCAAAACAGAAACATCTAAATTTTACTCCAGAACTTAAACACATGCGATCTAATTTGCACTTTTTAAGTGAACTTTACAGATCTTGTCCTTCTGAAGACCTTGCAGAGAGAAAAAGAGAGGCCCGGAGAAGATATCGCTTTGAGTTGGATAAAGCGAAAAGATTGTTAAATGATAATCGCATTGCTCGATCGGAAAACCCAAACAAAACAGCGTGGGAAATTATAAATAAAAAACATAAATCGAAAGAAAACATAGCAGAAAAGAGCACAATAACCGCCAACGAATTTAATGTAAACTTTAGCGATGCACCTTTGAACATTGTAAATAATCTTCCACCATCAAGTATAGATCCCAGTGATTTAGTTACAAAAGTCAATGTTAACCATGTGGACGATGAGTTCTTTTTTCTTGAAATCACTGAAAATGCAATACATAATGCCATGGTCTCCCTCTCTAAGAAAAAAGGTAGGGATTTCTTTGGTCTGAATCTAGAGATTTTGCAAAGTGTACAAGACTTGATCGCACCTGTGCTCGCGAAACTTATTAATATGTGTTTTAAAGATGGTGTATTCCCGGACTGTCTGAAATATGGTCTTATACATCCAGTATACAAAAGAGGTGAGAAAAACGTAGCCTCCAATTATAGACCTATTTCTATCTTACCCATCCTAAGTAAGATCGTTGAGAGATTGATTGCTGATCAAATCTTGTTGTATGTAAACCATTTCAATCTTTTCACTTCTTGCCAGTTTGGTTTTCGTAGAAATCTCTCTACTACGGACGCTGTGAGGTTTTTTAACGAATTTGTCTCTGCCAGTTTCAACAACAAGTCTTATCTGCACGCCACCATGTGCGATCTATCTCGTGCCTTTGAATGCCTAAATCACAACGTCTTTCTATCTAAACTACGACATTATAAGTTCCGTGAATCTAGTATTACCCTACTTCGATCTTACCTACGGGATAGATCGCACATGGTTAAGGTAGGGGAAACTCTGTCGGATCAGCGCTTAGTCAATACAGGTATTCCAACTGGGTCGATTTTAGGACCGATCATCTTCCTATTATACATTAATGACCTACCTGCAAACTTACCTGCATATGCAAAGGCGACTATTTTTGCGGACGATTCGACCTTATTCGTCCAAAGTGATAACGGGGAGGACTTGTTGTTGAAAGGTGATCTTGCCTTAGCGCAGGCACAGGTGTGGTTTGGATCGAATAGATTGCATCTGAATCAAGATAAAACTCAAAAAATGATTTTTAGCCTCAGAAGTACTACACAATTTGATAACCCTATTTCTGTGAAGTTATTAGGTTTCTTTGTTGACCCCCATTTGAAATGGCACGCCCATATAGACAGTGTCTCAAAAAAACTTGGCAGTCGTGTCTTTCTCCTACGTCAACTGCAGAAGCAAGTTTCCCCATCAGTTCTCAAAAACGCCTACTATGGTTTAATCCATTCTATTTTATCTTATGGTGTACTTTTGTGGGGACATACTAGTGCTTCTAATCATCTGTTCATCTTGCAGAAGAAAGCAATACGAGTTGTTAGTGGTGCCAATTCACGTGAACATGCCAAACCACTCTTCACAGATCTGGGGGTCCTAACACTTCCATCTCTTTTCGTACTACAATGCCTCTTGTATGTAAAGAAAAATGTTTCCCAATTCCAGCACTTCGACGGTGTACATTCCTATAATACCCGGAATAGAAATAATCTAGTACCTATCCGCCACCGTGTGAATGCCGCTAGGAATGGGACAAACCATTTTGGGATACAGTTTTTTAATAAAATTTCCCCTCAAGTACGTCACCTTCCATATGGTGCCTTTAAAAACCACTTGGAGGATTATTTAAAGGCAAAAGCCTATTATTCTATAAACGAGTTTTTGACTGATTCAGATGCGATCTGATCCCTCCCTCTCTTTCCCTCATTTATTTGTTTGTTTTTTGTCTTTTTTCTCATCTGCCTACTTCTACCAATTACCTACCTTTGTATAATTACCTACCTTTGTATTGTATTGTATTTGTTCTCATCCCAATTCTATGACTTTTTTTCTCTCTCTTTCGTCATTTGATTTAAATGTTTCCTTTTTTAATTGTAATTGACCTGTGTATAACAGTTTTGATATTGATATACACCAAATAAAATAAACATTGTATTGTATTGTCTTCCCGCAATGATAACCGTTTCTCAGATGGGTTGAATTGTGGTAGTGGTAGGCAGTCCGATGACGTCTCAGCACTCTCGGAAACAGTAGTCTTCCCACTAGTGGATGGTGGGGTACTGATGGCTATTTTATTGGACTCAGCACTCTGGTCCTTTCTCGATGTCAAAGGAGTACTTCCTGACTTGGGAGAAAGAAAATTGCTTTCACTGATGGATTCTTTCACGTGGTTATGAGTATAGTCTCCGCCAATGATTTTGTCCTTCGGTTTGTTAGTGATTACATGTCCTGTGCATGTTTTAAGAATACAGGTCCAACGACAACCAGTGTTGCCAACAAGGTTTGAGTAACGGTATGAGTAACCGTCAAACAAAAGCCTGTATTTACCACTAACAGTAACTATTTTAAAATTGTCCATAAGTTGTCAAATGTTTAGGAAGTTGATAAAAATAATAACACAATAATAATAAAGAGTTTATCAAAAAGATATTTACAATATCATTGTCAAAAAGAAGAAAATTATATATACAATGTCAATGTTAAAATGGAAAATTGTCAATGTGTTAGTGAAAGGTCAACTAATGAATGAAATATTTACAAACGGTTTTAATGAGCTAACCACAAACTCGAGCCGCAATTTTTAAAGAACAAGATTAAAATTTTATCTTGAATGGGTGTTATTAAAAGATAGAAAAAATTATATATACAATGTCAATGTTAAAATGGAAAATTGTCAATGTGTTAGTGAAAGGTCAACTAATGAATGAAATATTTACAAACGTTTTTAATGAGCTAACTCGAGCCGCAATTTTTAAAGAACAAGATTAAAATTTTATCTTGTGTGGGTGTTATTAAAAGATAGATAAGTGTTTTTTAGCACTAAAATGTCACTTTTTTGAAAAAAGATGATACGACACAAGAAAAGGATAAAAAACACTTTGTTTAGACAGAAGTTCACAACTTTTACGTCATTAATGACTAAAAATTTTTAATAAAAAGTACGGAACGATCTGACACGCGTTTGAAACCTCAAACGGCGGCTCGGCCCTTCATGGGGTCGCTTGTGTATGAAAAAAGATGATACGACACAAGAAAAGGATAAAAAACACTTTGTTTAGACAGAAGTTCACAACTTTTACGTCATTAATGACTAAAAAATTTTTAATAAAAAGTACGGAACGATCTAATCTAACACGCGTTTGAAACCTCAAACGGCGGCCTCTTCATGTCTGCTGAAAAATCTGAAAATGCTGGATCTCAATTCCTTCAACCTTCTCTCAATTTCAAACTTGGCAATGTTTTTCCTTCTAAATTAATACCTAAATACGTTATCTATTATTAACATGAAAATAAAAGGAAAACATTGCCAAGTTGAAATTGAGAGAAGGTTGAAGGAATTGAGATCCAGCATTTTGAGCAGACACGAAAAATTGGCCCAGGAAAAACAAGTTTTGTCTTGGAAATTTTTAGAGAAAAGCTGGATTTCCAGGTGATAGAACACGTTGAGACGTGTTTTCTCCTAAAAGTCCCCGGGGATCATCCTTGTGCTTCCTCAGATACAGCTACTTGAAGGTAGCTTTGCAGGCCTTTGGGAAAATGCCGATATCTCCGAAAGTACTTATCCGACCTGGATGGTCTTTTTTTTATTCAAATCTAAATTAAACGGGCTACATTTTCATCGCAGGCGGTTTTTCAATTTTGAAAATTTCTTTCGATTGATTTTGTAAATAACTTTTTTAAAAATCATTTGACTAAAAATATAGCGAAACAATGTAGCCCGTTTAGTTTAGATTCGAATAATAAAAAGACCATCGAGTTCGGATAAGTACTTTGGGAGATATCGGCATTTTCCCAAAGGCCTGCAAAGCTACCTTCAAGTAGCTGTATCTGAGGAAGCACAAGGATGATCCCCGGGGACTTTTAGGAGAAAACACGTCTCAACGTGTTCTATCACCTGGGAAAATTCAGCTTTTCTCTAAAAATTTTCAACATTCGTGTTTTTTCGATTTATTTCAATTGGGCTAAATTTCTGATCTTAGCACTTTTAAGAACCGACAATTTTGGACAGGAACTTGGCCTTTTTTTCACATTTGTGTTTTTGTAGGGGTTCCCCTTTTGGTAGTCGTTGCTGCTAGCAGCATTGAAGCACTTTCATGGGGATTGGTTGTATCGGTCGTTGGGTCTTGTGGGGTTGCTATAGTATTATTAGTAGGAAACGGATTTGGAATGTTTGCATATGCAAATGCATAGTTTTTATTTTATTTACTAGCTGAATTCCGTCGCTTCGCTCCGGAATCCCGCTAGTTCATCCCGAGGCATGGCCAAACTTGTGGAA
>NW_007378031.1:154987-167863 GCF_000475195.1 Diaphorina citri | reverse complement strand
GAGGGGGGGGGGGGCCTGAGTAAATTTTATAATAATGTCCTCAGAATAAAATTTACGATCTGACCCCTATAACGATAATAAATAAATCCGACAGGCATAAATAGTCATAAATCTTTGTCTCTCTCACTCTTTCTCTCTCTCTCTCATACACACACACTCTCTCTCTCTCTCATACACACACTCTCTCTCTCTCTCTCATACACACACTCTCTCTCTCATACACACACTCTCTCTCACTCACTCACTCTCTCTATCTCTCTCTTTCTCTTATACACACACTCTCTCTCTCTCTCACTCACTCACTCTCTCTATCTCTCTCTTTCTCTTATACACACACTCTCTGTCTCCCTCTCTTTACATGTCTCTCTCTCTCTCTCACAATCTCTCTCTCCTCTCTCTCTTTCTCATTACATGTGTCCCACCTTCTTCTTCTCCTCTCTCTCTCTCTTTATCCCTACATTCCTCTATTTCTCCCTCTTTCAATTTCTCCTTGCAATTCTCTCTTTATTTTTCTCTAATTCTCTCTATTTCCCTCTCTCTCTCTCTCTCTCTCTCTCTCTCTCTCCAATTTTACACTTGGTTCTCTTTCTACATGATTGTATGTGTCTCTCTCTTTCTCTCTCTCTCACAATCTCTCTCTCCTCTCTCTCTTTCTCATTACATGTGTCCCACCTTCTTCTTCTCTCTCTCTCTCTTTATCCCTACATTCCTCTCTTTCTCCCTCTTTCAATTTCTCTTTGTAATTCTCTCTTTATTTTTCTCTAATTCTCTCTCTTTCTCTCTCTCTCTCTCTCTCCAATTTTACACGTGGTTCTCTTTCTAAATAATTGTGTGTGTCTCTCTCTCTCTCCTTCACCTACACACTCTCTTTTCTCTCTCTCTCTCTTTCTCTCAGTTTCTCTCTCCCTCTCAGTTTATCTCTCTCTCCCTCACTCACACACTCTCTTTTCTCTCTCTCAGTTTATCTCTCTCTTTCTCTCTCCTTCTCAGTTTATCTCTCTCTCCCTCACTCACACACTCTCTTTACTCTCTCTCTCTCTTCTTTGTAATTCTCTCTTTATTTTTCTCTAATTCTCTCTCTTTCTCTCTCTCTCTCTCTCTCCAATTTTACACGTGGTTCTCTTTCTACATGATTGTGTGTGTCTCTCTCTCTCCCTCACTCACACACACACTCTCTTTTCTCTCTCTCTTTCTCTCAGTTTATCTCTCCCTCTCTCTCTCTCTCTCTCTCTCTTTGTCACAAATAAAATATGTAATACATTCATATGGGCGTATAAATCGTATAATCAAGGGATGATAAAAAATATACAGAGAGAGAGAGAGAGAGAGAGAAAGAGAGAGCGAGAGAGAGAGAGAGAGAGAGAGAGAGAGAGAGAAAGACAGAGAGAGAAAGAGAGAGAAACAAAGTTTGTTGGTGTATTAGTAAGAGAAAGAGAGAAGGGTGGTGTATGATATGTGTATATTTTACTGGTGTGAGAGAGAGAACAAAGAGGAAGAGAGATAGAATGAGTGCGAAAAAGAGAGGGGAAGAAGAGAAAGAGAGAGAGAGAGAGGATGGAAGAGAGAGAGGGAGAGAGATAATTTAATCTTAATTATACAATTGCGAAATTTAAATTAGAATTGTACATAGTAAATAATTATGAATAATAATATTATATGAGTTTGTGTTGGAGAGAGAGAGAGAGAGAGAGGTGGAAGCTTTATTGGTGTGAGTGAGAGAGATATAGGTCGTGATCACATGTGTAGGGAATAATGATTGTGTGTTTGTGAGAGAGAGAGAGAGAGAGAGAGAGATTGATTGATTGATTGATTGAAAATAACATGTTTATTTATTTTAATGTGAGAGAGAGAGAGAGAGAGAGAGAGAGAGAGAGAGAGAGAGAGAGATAGAGAGACATTTGGAATGTGTAGTTTTATCTACTTCCCACTCATAATAATCTCTCTCTCACACTCACACTGTCTCTCTTTCTCTCTCTCTCTTTATGGCAATACATGGCAAAATTGAGATACAGTTGAAAAGAGGAGAGAGAGAGAGAGAGAGTAAATGAGAAATTTCGCCATTGTTTTCAAAGTTTGTAACTGTTTCTCTCTCTCCTTCTCTCTTTGTCTCTCTTTCACTCAATCCAATATGGTGTAAAATATTTCGAAATTTCCCATTGATAGAGAGAGAGAGAAAGAGATTCCCGATTTTGAAAATTTGGACCGATTGCAATACTTTCATTACTAGTATAGCTCCGCTATACTGTAGTAATAGAAAGTAAAAAAGAGAAAAATAGGGGTTACATGCATTTCTCATTAGGTCCGCGGGGACATCATTAGGCAACATTTTGGTCCCTCTCTCTCTCTCCTCTCTCTCTCTCTTCTCTCTCTCTCTCTCTCTATCTCTCTCTCTCTTCTCTCTCTATCTCTCTTTCTCTCTCTCTCTCCCTTTCTCTCTCTCTTTCTTTCTTCCTATTTTTATCTCTCTCTATCTCCCACTCCAGGGCCTTTGTTACCGCTTTGAGCTTTCGATATTTCCCATCTCTCTCTCTCTCTCCCACTCTTCATCCTTCTCTTCACATGTAATTTTGCTCTTTCCCTCTTTTTTTCTCTCTTTCCGCCTCCCCTTCTCTCACCTCTCTTTCTGTTCTTCTTCTCCTTCTTCTTCCTCTTCTTCTCCTTCTTCTTCCTCTTCTTCTCCTTCTTCTTCTTCTACCTCTTCTTCTCCTTCTTCTTCCTCTTCTTCTCCTTCTTCTTCCTCTTCTTCTCCTCCTTCTTCTTCTCCTTCTTCTTCTTCTTCTTCTCGTTCTTCTTCCTCTTCTTCTCCTTCTTCTTCTTCTTCTTCTTCTCGTTCTTCTTCCTCTTCTTCTCCTTCTTCTTCTTCTCCTTCTTCTTCTTCCTCTTCTTCTCCTCCTCCTTCTTCTTCTTCCTCTCCTCATTTTCCTCCTGTTGTACGCTGGTTTTTAATTTTTCATTAGGGTTTTCGAGTTTCGGATTCCCACTCTTCCTCTTCCGAGAGAGAGAGAGAGAGAGAGAGAGAGAGAGAGAGAGAGAGAGAGAGAGGTGGAAACTTTATTGGTGTGAGTGAGAGAGATATAGGTCGTGATCACATGTGTCGGGAATAATGATTGTGTATTTGTGTGTGTGTGTGTGAGAGAGAGAGAGAGAGAGATATTTGGAATGTGTAGTTTTATCTACTTCCCACTCTTAATAATCTCTCTCTCTCACTCACACCGTCTCTCTTTCTCTCTCTCTCTTTATGGCAGTAATTGAGATACAGTTGATAAGAGGAGAGAGAGAGAGAGAGAGAGAGTAAATGAGAAATTTCGCCATTGTTTTCAAAGTTTGTAACTGTTTCTCTCTCTCCTTCTCTCTTTGTCTCTCTTTCACTCAATCCAATATGGTGTAAAATATTTCGATATTTCACATTGATAGAGAGAGAGAGAGAGAGAGAGAGAGAGAGAGAGAGAATGCGGCAGTGATCAACAAAATTACTGATCGATAGAAGTGAAGTTTCAAGTTTAATCATAGCTCTTCCTCTTCTTTTTCTTCTTCTTCTTTTTCTTCTTCTTCTGCTGCTTCTTCTTCTCCTTCCTTTCTTTTGTCCTATTTTCCTTTCCAATAATACACAAAATGATTATCTAATACCTATCTGTACGCATTTTTCATTCTCTCTCTCTCCCTCTCTCTCTCTCTCTCTCTCTCTTCCACCTAAATCTCCTTAATTTTATTCCATTGTTTCCGTTGCCATTTTGTTCAAAATTATTATTATTATTACTTTTTATCTTTCTCTTTTTCTTTGTTATTTCTTTTCCACATAATTTATTCGGTAATTCTATTATTTTGCTGTATTTTCCTTCACATGTGCCTTCCTTTTTTTCCCCTCTTCTTCTTCTTCTTCTTCTTCTTCTTCTTCTTCTTCTTTTTCTTTAATTTATTTTCATTTTTTTCTCTCTTTTCCCTTTCTCATGTCTTCCTTCTTTTCTTCGTCCCGTGCCTCTTTATTTTTCTTTTTCTACCTGTTTTCACATATTTATCTCGCATTCTATCTACTTTCTGCATTAAATTTTTCGTCTTTTTCTTGTTGTTGTTGTTGTTGTTCTTCTTCTTCTTCTTCTTCCTTCTTCTTTTTCATTCTTCTTCTTCCTTCTTCTTCTTCTTCCTTCTACTTCTTCTTCCTTCTTCTTCTTCCTTCTTCTCCTCTGTTTCGTTAATTTTTGTTTTTACATACCCCTGCATTCGTTTCCATTTGCTTTCTCTCTCTCTCTCTCCCATTTCCTCCTCCTCCTCTTCTTCTTCCTCTTCTTCTTCTTGATCTCCTTCCTTCCCCGTTTCTCCCATTTCTGTTCTACTCCCCCATTTCCTCATTTTTCCCTCCTTCTCTTTCTCCCTCTTCTTGTTCTTCCGTCTCTCTCTCTCTCTCTTTCTCTCTCTCTCTCTCTCTCTCTCTTTCTCTCTCTCTCTCTCTCTCTCTCTTTCTCTCTCTCTCTCTCTCTCTCTCTTTCTCTCTCTCTCTCTTTTGTACATAATATATCTTCGTTTCCATTTTTCTTTCTCCTTATTTGTCGTGTATTTTATTTCACTTTCTTTCTCTCTCTCTCTCTCTCTTTCTCTCTCTCTCTCTTTTGTACATAATATATCTTCGTTTCCATTTTTCTTTCTCCTTATTTGTCGTGTATTTTATTTCACTTTCTTTCTCTCTCTTTCTCTCTCTCCTTTCAGATTAAATTTCCACATGAAATAACAAAATTATCCTCTCTCTCTCTGTCCTATATTATTATTATTACATTCTCTCTCTCTCTTTCTCTCTGTCCTATGTATTATTGTATATTCTGTCTCATTTTTCTCGTCAAGTGCGTGTAAATGTCAAATTTCAATGATCGGACGAGAAATGGTGAATTCAACGTGATATGAACGTTGGCATTACTCGTATGTACAATATTATGGGAAAACTTTGTACACCTTTCTGACTCCCCATGACTTCACGTGACGTGATGGTAGTGTCCATCTTTATTCTCACTCCTTTCATCTGCCTTACTCCCTTCCCTATCTTCCTCTTTCTTACCCTTATTTTCTCTCTCTCCCTCTCTTTCTCTCTCACTTTCGCTTTTCTCCATCTTTCCCCTCTGCTTTACGCTTTACATATTATAACATCTTTAATATTTTTCCTCGCTCTTTGTTTTGATCTATCACCACCTGCCTCGGTGGTGTAGTAGTCAAGGCGCTCGCCTGGTAAACAGGAGGGCGTGGGTTCAATCCCAGCCGAGGTATGGAATTTTATCCTCAATATAATTTGAGAATTTGACCACAATAATAGTAGTAGCCTACTGCTGGAGTAAAGGGACTTATCAGTCCTATGCGAGCAGTAAAAATAAGCACTATCTGCTGGAGTAAAGGGACTTTTCAGTCCTATGCGAGCAGTATAAATAAGCACTATTATTATTATTATTATTATTAGGTATTATTATTTCTCTCTCTCTCTCTCTTCTCCATCTCTCTCCCTTGCTTTACCAGTCCACAGAGAAATGAAACAATTTTACCAGCTAGAAACAATAATTATAATAATAATAATTAATAAACTTATAATAAATTAGGTAGGTATCTCTTTACATTATTTTCTAGTATTGATCATTGTTAGGTAATGTAATAAAAAATGTGCCCTGTTTTCAGTCCAAAGAGTAATGTTCGTTCTATCTACCTTGTAAGCGCTAGGCCGCGGGTTCGATTCCCGCCCGGGGCGGATTTTATCCTGATGGGATAATGTTCGTTCTCGATGGAAGCGCTAGGCCGCGGGTTCGATTCCCGCCCGGGGCGGATTTTATCCTGATGGGATAATGTTCGTTCTCGGAACACCTAGGCCGCGGGTTCGATTCCCGCCCGGGGCGGATTTTATCCTGATGGGATAATGTTCGTTCTCGGAACGGGTTATAAGCGCTAGGCCGCGGGTTCGATTCCCGCCCGGGGCGGATTTTATCCTGTAAGCGCTAGGCCGCGAGTTCGATTCCCGCCCGGGGCGGATTTTATCCTCATGGGATAATGTTCGTTCTCGGAACGGCTCGCGCTAGACGCGGGTTCGATTCCCGCCCGGGGCGGATTTTATCCTGATGGGATAATGTTCGTTCTCGGAACGGCTGGTTCTCCTGTCCTGTCTTCCTTCTCTCTTCGATTTCGGGACGATAAGACCATAGCAGTTACAGTTCCCTCTGTCAAACCTAAAAAAAAAAAGAGATCCTATTGATCTTCATAGAGTTCCAGCCATTTGTATGAACGCCGTGTTTCTTCCTAAGTATGCAATGCGGAATGAACAAAATATTAGTGGAGATGTCTAATTTCCCTCCTATTTTACTGGCAATGCCCTTGTCTGAAACATAGCTGTGTTACCATTTAAAAAGAAATATAACGGCTTTGTCAGTCCAAAGAGAAATGAAATATGGCCTCCTCCTTGAAGATAACGTTGTGTGTAAGGCCTTACACGTTGGTGACACTGCGATGGTAACGAACTTCAAGGAAAAATATGATTTAAGGGTCACATCTTGAAGAGGCTTTGTCAGGATGGAAAAACTCCATTTTTTTACAATTACCTAAACCATTTTATTATTTTCATTTATTACTGTCTATCTTTTTCTCCCATTTTGTGTATTAGGCCTATAACCTAACCTGATGAGTAAAGCTTCACACAAAAAATGAAATGCTACGAAATGAAAACGGCGGTGAAACACTCATCTTTTTTTTTTTAAAAAAAAAAAAGAAAAAAAAAAAAACGAAATTACGTACTATATGTATTGTTCATAAGTCACCCATCCGAGTACTGTCCACGCTCGACGTTGCTTAACTTCAATGATCGGACGAGAAATGGTCAATTCAACGTGATTTGAACGTTGGCATTACTCGTATGTACAATATTATGGGAAAACTTTGTACACCTTTCTGACTCCCCATGACTTCACGTGACGTGATGGTAGTGTCCATCTTTATTCTCACTCCTTTCATCTGCCTTACTCCCTTCCCTATCTTCCTCTTTCTTACCCTTATTTTCTCTCTCTCCCTCTCTTTCTCTCTCACTTTCGCTTTTCTCCATCTTTCCCTTCTGCTTTACGCTTTACATGTTATAACATCTTTAATATTTTTCCTCGCTCTTTGTTTTGATCTATCACCACCTGCGTCGGTGGTGTAGTGGTCAAGGCGCTCGCCTGGTAAACAGGAGGGCGTGGGTTCAATCCCAGCCGAGGTATGGAATTTTATCCTCAATATAATTTGAGAATTTGACCACAATAATAGTAGTAGCCTACTGCTGGAGTAAAGGGACTTATCAGTCCTATGCGAGCAGTAAAAATAAGCACTATTATTATCATATAGGTAGGTACCTACGTAGGTAGTGTTTACATAAAGCGGAACTTTGAGCAGGGATGTTTGGTATGTGGAGATCATACTATTCATATTATTCTTCTCGATCGAAATAAATGTGCCAGCCTACTTAGCTTAGTTGGTAGTGCGTCTGCCTTGTAAGCGCTAGGCCGCGGGTTCGATTCCCGCCCAGGGCGGATTTTATCCTGATGGGATAATGTTCGTTCTCGGAAACGGCTGGCTTTCTCCTATCCTGTCTTCCTTCTCTCTTCGAATTCGGGACGATAAGACCATAGCAGTTACAGTTCACTCTGTCAAACCCCTTAAAAAAAATGTACATGTACGAAAAAGTAACTACTTGAATAAGTGCATGATAAAAAAAAATGGAATGAAAATATCTAAATTTGAAAATAGGTATAAGTACCTAAGCTGATATTGAAAAATAGTGATAACAAAATGCGTAGATAGGTACCTATTCGATCTATTTGAGCCCCTAACCCAAATCCCTATGGTAATAAGCCCACAGCGCGTCGTACGATATTGGTAGATGACGTCATCACAGGAGTACAGTGTTGTCGCTAGGTATGATATCGGCGGGCTTGAGACTCTCATGTTCCGAGAGCTGTATCTCACGATCTAGTGAACGCATTTTCTTCGTTATAGTCTCAATATTTTTTTTAATTTTCATAGTTTTTTCTGAGATAATAAAAAAAAATCATGAGAATCACCAATTTCGTTCAGGACAGTCACACTACTTTCACGTCACGTGAATCATGAACGAGATTACCTACAATATTATGTGGGAAAACTTTGAACTACATCTTTTCGACTCCCCATGACTTCTACTGACGTGATGTGACTCCTTATAAGTTTGTAAATAAGGACTCCTTAGTTCGTCGCCTGACTTTGCTGATATCGGTACAAACTTTTACCTTCACCTCCTTACCTCACTTGACATCTTGAATCTTTATCTTTTCCACCGGACACTCTGAGATACCTCTTCCTCTTCTTCTCCACCACATCCTTGTCCTCCTCTTCCTCTTTCATCTCCTTCCCTTCCATTTTCACCTCCCTTTCTTCCTTCTCCAGCGCCTTAGGTTTCTTCTCCACTCTCTCATCATTCACCTTCGTCTTCTCCTCTGTTCCTCCACCATCGCCTCCTTCTTTTTTACCTGTTGTGTGTTTGTTTACTGGATGACTGATTTGACCGTAGTGGAGGTGAAGTTTTAGAAGGTGAAAGAGAAGGAGGAACTGAATACTGTAGGAAGAAGGAGAAGGAAAATTTGGAGAAAAACGAATAGAAAAGGAGATCTGAGGGAGAAAGAGGAAGAGGAAAAAAGGAAGAGAAGTAAGAAATGTACTATACGTCTAGAAGAAGAAGAAGAAGAAGAAGAAGAAGAAGAAGTCTCTTTTAATCTCTTCACGCTGCTGGTTTCTAGGTAGTTAAAAGCTCGGTGTATGGTGTTTTTTTTTTTGTTATTATTAAAAGCTACTTAACCTCGTGTTTTTCTTCTCTCTCTCTCTCACACACACTTTTTTAATCTTTCCGCTCTCTCTCTCTCTCACTCCCTCCCATTTTGTTGTTTTCACTTATTTACTTCCCTTCTCTCTTCTCTTTCCCTCTCTTTCTTTCTCCCTTTCGTCTCTCTTTCTCTAAATTCCCGTAGCTTTTCCTTTATTTTTCCTCCTCCTCCTCCTCCTCCTTCTTTTCTTTTGATTTTTCAGACCTCTTTATCTTTCCTTTTCTCTCTGTCTTTTAGTCCCTCCTCCTTTCCTCTCTCTCTCTCTTTCTCTCTTTCTATCATTCTCTCCCTAATTTTCTCTACCAAATAAAGGGTGATGCGCACTAAGAGAGATTAATATGAATACCGAGTGAGTGCACCCCGTAGATATAGGCCGTGTGGATCACCCTGTATTAGGCAGAGTCTGGATAATTATTTTAATTACAGGGTGGCATCCTTTATGAGACGGGAACGTGTGAGATGAATAATTAAGAGTAACTAGAGAGAGAGAAGAAGAAGAAGAAGAAGAGAGAGAAGAACAAGAAGAAGAGAGAGAGGGAGAGGGAAGGCGAGAGAGAGAAGCAAGTTTGTTATAAGAAACGATAGGTATAAGAACGAAAAGAGAGAGAGAAAGAGAGAGGTAGAGAGAGAGAGAGAGAGAATAACAAGAACAAGAAAAAGAAGAAGAAGAAGGAGAAGAAAAAAAGAGAGATAAAGTTGGTGAAAGAAAAGGATGCAGGGAGAGAGAGAGAGAAAGAAGCAACTCTGTTGTAAGAAACGATAGGTATAAGAACGAAAAGAGAGAAAGAAAAAGAGAGAGAGACAGAGAGGAAGAGAGAGAGAGAGCAAGAGAGAGGGGAAAGGACAGAAAGTGGTAGGAAGTAGGAACAAAAAGGAGGAAGAACAAAAGGTTAAAATAAATGTGAGGATGAAAAGAGAGGAAATAGGTAGAGGAGGGAGAAAGTAGAAGGAGAAGAAGAAGAAGGAGAAGAAGAAAAAAGAAGAAAAAAGAAGGAGAAGAAGAGGAAGAAGAAGAAGGAGAAGAAAGAGAAGAAGGAGGAGGAGAAGAAGAAGAAGAGGAAGGAGGAGGAGAAGAAGAAGAAGAAGAGAAGAAGAAGGACAGTGAGGAAAGGAATAGAAAAAGAGTGGGAGTATAGAAAAGAAAGAGAGAGTTATGAAGTAGGAGGAGGAGTAAAGTTTTAAAATAAGAGGAAAGACTGAGAAGAAGACAGAGTGAGGAAAGCAAGAGAGAGCGAGAGAGAGAGAGAGAAAATTTCACCGTTGGTTTTCCATTCTACAGGGTTGCCAAGTTTGTCATTCTACAGTGTTGCCAATGTCCATTTTCCACTTCTGTGACACCCTGTATATTCGTATGACAAATTTAAGTTGAGCATATTCATAATTTATATCACACAAGACATAGAGTAAATTTCACCGTTGGTTTTCCATACTACAGGGTTGTCACGTTGTCCATCCAAAGAGAAATAGGTACATATATGGCCAAGTTGTCTTAAATCCCCGGTATATGTAGGTAACTCATTTTATACAGGGTGGCCCAGAAATAATAGAATAGAATAGAACCTCGATTATTTCAACTTCCATTACATATTTCAACTCCCAAATCCATTGTTTGAAAGAATAAACCTATTTTGTCAGAGGAAAAAATCATAGAAAGTGATCATTTCAACTACCCCCGCTCCCAATTAGTTGAAATAATCGAGACCTCACTATCGTTCGGTCAATTACATTTTCTTGTGTGTTTCGCTTTGATTTCAGGTAAGACAAGTTCGGATGAACGCTGTGAATGATGGAAAATTTTAAACTCTTCCTTGGTTATTCAGAAGGAACCACCCTGTACTTAAGGTATACACAATGACGTCACAACATTACATAATATCAGAGGAGGAGAAAAAGAGGAGATGACAAGATACAATCCTTTTATATTATTTACCTAACCAGTAACCAGTCTACATTTATTTATTCTATTCATATTATGGGTCACCCTGTTATTCGTATAGATAATTATAAGATGACGTCACAGCATATATTATTATATGCTGTCAGAGGTGCCTCGTATTCTGAGCAGATAATTACCTATTCATTTTTTTATTTTATTTTATTTTATTTTTTTTTTTTTTTCAAAATGATAATGAACTTTATTTTTCAATAAGACAGAACAAACATAAAGCAAACAATAATAGGTAGTACAAAAAATAAGCAATTTCCTTTTTTCCCCTTTCCTATTTTAACTTTAATTAATAAAATAAATTGTCCTGTCTATTTTTGTTGGGATATACCCCCATTCATAGAATACATACAAAAATATGTATTCTGTGCTAAATGGGGGCAAAATTGTTGTGATAATAATTATGTCATTTTTTAATTATTTATGCTTAGTTTGTATTTATAAAATGTTCATATTATTTTTCCTCTTTTTTTTCAGGTTTTGTTTCTTTTTAGGTATAATATATTTATTTAATTATTTTTCCTTTATTACAATTTTTGGTTATGTACAGTCATACAATTAGGTTTAGCCTCTTCAAAACAATTTGTCCTATCTCTGTTTGTGCAAACTCTTCAACTAAAAACTTTAGTTTTTTACGTGCAGTTTTAAAGGGTAAGTTAGTTAATTCTAAAGGCATATTATTAATCAAATTCGGTAATAGGTAGATGTAGTGTCTTTTGATTTTTGTTAACTCTGGTTTTAATAATACAGCAGTTCCTCTTAGTCTTGTATTTTGTGTATTTCTTTGAACAGTTGAGAAAGCATTAGTTTTACTTAGGAAATATAGTAATTTCCCAGTTAGCACGCAAGCTTACATCCAGAGGCTTGATTTTGACAGGATTTCCAAGTCTAACGTCTTAAACTTAAATCCAGTCCGAATCCAACCTCAGAGATCCAACCTGTTCTTTAAAATGAATTATCAACCGCACATCCAACTGGATGTCAAGGCCGGATATGGGCTTATTTTCAATGACAATTATCCAGCGAAATTACCACGCGCGATTCAAGTTTAAATCCAGCCAGACTTGACGTGCTAGTGTATTTCCAGCCTTTATCCAGCCTCTGAGATCCAGCCACACGTGATGTCAGCGCATGCGCAGAGTAAAACACGTCACCGGCTTTTTTTTTTCAAAGTCAGCCATATTGCGAAATTGCGATTAATTTTCCAAACATTTCAATGATTTTAAAGAATTTAAAGAAATTTGTGTTTTAATTGGTATTAATAAAAACTAAAGACAGTTTATTTAAATTTCAAATTATAATACCTATAGTGACATTTTATACTCTGTTTTCATTCTATTTTTATTAGTAAGAACTTTCCTAGAGTTTATTGTCAATGGCCTCTTACATGTATGATGAATGAAAGTTGAAAGTTGAAGTTTCGATTGATTGATTGATTAATATTTCTCATTTATTTCACATATAATAAATTACAATTTTTGTCATCTCCTAAGCTATTGCCTAACTTCTTGGAGATGGGCCTCTCTCATTATAATTCTAATTTATATGATTCAATGCAATTTGTATGCAATGCAATGTATTATGAACTGATAACTGCCTAAATAAAAAATTTAGGTATAAAAACAGATAGGAGAGAGAGAGGGAGAGAGAGAGAGAGAGATAGATAGCTAGAGAGAGAGAGAGATAGCTAGAGAGAAAATAGTGCAGAAAGAGAGAGAGAATTCCTGAAAATGAGAAAAAAAATCACTAAAAATATAGTCTAGAGGGAGAAGGAGGTGTAGAAAAGGAGAGAAAGATGAACACAAGGAGAGAGAGAGAGAGAGGGAGAAAAGGAGGGAATGAGAAAGGGTAAGAATTGCATTTAAGGAAAATAATAGTAATGGAAACCGAGAGAGAGCGAAAGAGAAAGAGAGAGAAAGGGAGAGAGAGAGATTAAAAATGATACTACAAGAGAATTGTGTCAGGCAAAGAGGGTAAAAACTGAAAAACTAAACTTGTAAAATAAGCACTTTTTTTCTTCATTTGTAACTCTCTCTCTCTCTCTTTCTTTCTCTCTCTCTCCTTCTTTCTCTTAATCTCTCTCTC
>NW_007378031.1:127487-147487 GCF_000475195.1 Diaphorina citri | reverse complement strand
GAGAGAGAGAGAGAGGGAGAGAGGGAGAAAAACTTTTAACAGGAACCAGTGAAATGAAAACTATACCAGGGAACTAAACAGAGATAATAGAGGGAGAGAGAGAGATAACTGGAGAGAGTGTGAGAGAGAGATAGGAGAGAGAGGGAGAGAGTGAGAGAGATAGATAGCTAGAGAGAAAATAGTGCAGAAATAATAATAGAGAGAGAATTCCTGAAAATTAGAAAAAAAAATCACTAAAAATATAGTCTAGAGGGAGAAGGAGGTGTAGAAAAGGAGAGAAAGATAAACACAAGGAGAGAGAGAGACGGAGAAAAGGAGGGAATGAGAAAGGGTAAGAATTGCATTTAAGGAAAATAATAGTAATGGAAACCGAGAGAGAGAGTGAGAGAGAGAGATTAAAAATGATACTACAAGAGAATTGTGTCAGACAAAGAGGGTAAAAACTGAAAAACTAAACTTGTAAAATAAGCACTTTTTTTTCTTCATTTGTAACTCTCTCTCCCTCTTTCTCTTAATCTCTCTCTCTCTCTATTTCTCTCTCCCTCTTTCTCTATCTATCTCTCTCTGTTCCTCTTTTTTTCCCTCCCAGAAATGGGTTTTCTACATTTTGTCTATTTCCCTCTCTTTCCTTCAATAATTTTATCTCTTTCTCCCTTATTCTCTTTCTTTCCCTATCTATCTCTCTCTTCATGACTTCTGTGTTATCTTTAGCCTCTCTTTTCCTTTCTCTCTTTCTTTTTTCTCTCTCTTTCTCTCTTTTGCTTCTTCTTCTTCTCCCTCTCCTTCTCTTTCTCCTTCTCCTTCTTCTTCTCCTTCTTCTTCTCCTTCTCCTCCTTCTTCTTCTCCTTCTCCTTCTTCTCCTTCTCCTTCTTCTTCTTCTTCTCCTTCTCCTTCTTCTTCTCCTTCTTCTTCTCCTTCTTCTCCTTTTTCTTCTCCTTCTCCTTCTTCTTCTTCTTCTCCTTCTCCTTCTTCTTCTTCTTCTTCTTCTTCTTCGTAGCTTCTGTGATATTCGTTTTTTTTTTGTTTTCTCTCTTCCTTCCTCCCCTCTTGATTTCTTTCTGTTATTCCATCTTTCTCTCTCTCCCTATTTCCATCTCTCTTTTTTTTCTGTTTCTCTCTCCTACTCTTTCTAAACATTTCTCTATTCTCCTCTCTCCTTCTCTCTTGCCACGGGTTCGATTTCCGCCCGGGGCGGATTTTATCCTGATGGGATAATGTTCGTTCTCGGAACGGCTGGCTTTTTCCTATCCTGTCTTCCTTCTCTCTTCGATTTCGGGACGATAAGACCATAGCAGTTACAGTTCCTTCTGTCAAACCTCTTAAAAAAAAAATCTTCTCTCTTTTATTCATGTATATATTTGTATATCTCTTTCTTTCTTATATACTCCTTAAATCTTTCTTCTTCATTCCTTATTTTGCTCCCTTTCTATCTCCCTCTCCTTCTATCTCCCTCTCCTTCTTTTTCTTTCTCCTTCTTAATACCTCCATTTACATTTATCTTCTTTCTCTCTCTATCTCCCATGGCAATCATCACCCCTAGGGTCTTGTACAACCGTTTTTCAAATGAGTAGATTTCTCTCTCTCTCTTTCCCTCTTTCCCTCCCTCCATCTCTCTCTATTTCTCTCTCCCTCTCTTTCTCTCTCTCTCTTCCAACTATATCTCTTCCTTTCTCTCTTGTTTTCTCTATCTACTTCTTTCTCACTCTATCCATTTCTATTCTTCTCTCTCTTTTTCTCTCACTCTCCTTCTTTCTCTTTTCCTCTCTTTCTCCTTCTCTGTTTCTCTCTCTCTTACTTTTTCTATCTTGCTTTTCCCTTTATATTTTGGCACCTATCCAACATTGAGAGAGAGAGAGAGAGAGAGAGAGAGAGAGAGAGAGAGAGAGAAATACCTAAATAAGGAAAGTAAAGAGTACTACGAAAACAGAGAGAGAGGAGGAGAAAGAAAGAGAGAGAGGAGGAGGAGGGGGAGAAGAAGAGTATTGAGTTAGAAAGAGAACCCTTTAGAGAGAGAGAGAGAGAGAGAGAAGGAAATGAAAGAAATCAAGAAAAAAGAAGAAAAAAAAAGGACACATAGAAAAAGCTAAAGAAATCTAAAAACGAAGATTGGATGAGAGAGAAAGAGAAAGAGAGAGCAAGAGGCAGGAGGAGAGAGAGAGAGAGAGACGAAAGGGACCAAGAAAACCGAAATAAGAGTGAGAGCGAACATTGAATTAGTCAAAGAAGAAGGAGAGAAAAGGGAGAGAGAGAGTTGGAATATTGAATTAGAGAGACTTCAGAGAAGAGAGAGAGAGAGAGAGCCTTCCTCTATGGGAGAGAGAAAGATAGAAAGAAAGAGGGAGAATAAGAGGAAAGAAAGGATGGTAAAGAGAGGGATGAATTGATTTGGACAGAGAGAGAGATAGAAAGAGAGAAAGAAAGAGAGAGAAAAAGAGAGAAAGAGAGAGAGAGAGAAAGAGAGAGAGAGAGAGAGAGAGAGAGAGAGATAAAAGAAAATTGCCAAGGAACTTATGATAAAGTTGACAGCTGTCTGTCTCTCTCACACATTCACACTTCTCTCTCCTCCTCTCTCTCTCTCTCTCTCTCTATTTTCCTTCGGACTTCTATCTCCCTCCTTTTGAATTATTTCCTTCTCCCTCTCTCTTTCTCTCTATTCTCTGTGTATCTCTTTTTCTTCCCCGCTTCTCTCTATCTTTCTCTCCCTCCTTCTCCCACACATACTTTTTTTTTTTTCTGTCCTTTTTTACTTTTCTTATCCTATAGGAAGGAAAGTAATGTAATCGGGTCAAAATTTCGATGGTCAGTTTTTAGTACCAAAAAACGTTTTGAGGTCCCTAGAGCCTAAATCCAAAGTTTTCAGCCATTGGTCCGTGTGTGTCTGTGTGTGTAAAAAATATCTCGAGAACGGTATGACCTAGAGACTTGAAATTTGGTATGCAGTTCACAATTGGGACAATGATGCAACTCAAAACGTTTGCTTAAGATAGGTGCTGCGGTTGGCGGTATTTTGACCGCTTTTTGGCGGTTTTCAGCTATATGGACTAAAGAGAGATATTGTAAAAGTTTGGCTATACGAACAAGAACACCCAAAATAAGCATCATTCAATAAAATGAGGAAAGTCGTGTGATGTTCACACCAGATTTTTTTGTGGTGAATTTTCTATTCGAAAGCCATTTCCCCACATGTCGCTTTTGGCAGCGGAACGACAGAATATCAATTATTTGCCATCGACAAACATCGGTCGTTTAAGAAACAAAATTGCCCAAGAACAATTATTTTTGCAATCTTTTTTAAGAAGACCAAATAATGCACACGTCTTCTTCGTGAATTTTAGTTATTTTTTTGTGCATAATGATCAAATCTATGCCATTTTTTTTTTTTAAGAAGAAAGAAAAAATAAAGGAAAAGGAGGAGGAAAGGAATAAAGAGGAGAAGGAGGAAGAGAAAAGTTTGGCTATAAGAACAAGAACACCCAAAATAAGCATCATTCAATAAGATGAGGAAAGTCGTGTGATGTTCACACCAGATTTTTTTTGTGGTGAATTTTATATTCGAAAGCCATTTCCCCACATGTCGCTTTTGGCAGCGGAACGACAGGATATCAATTATTTGCCATCGACAAACATCGGTCGTTTAAGAAACGGCAGTATCGTTTATTAACCGCCTACATTCGGAAAATCCCCATTTTCTTTCTGTCGCATTTCGCATTACATTACAGCACAATATGTGAGTGATACACTCAAGCTGAATAAACACTTGATGTCTGGGAGACAAAGAAGAAGAAGGAGGAGGAAAAGAAGACAGAGAAGAAGAAGGAGGAGAAGAAGAAGAAGAAGGAGAAGGAGAAGAAGGAGAAGGAGGAGAAGAAGGAGGAGAAGAAGAAGAAGAAGGAGAAGGAGAAGAAGGAGAAGGAGGAGAAGAAGAAGAAGGAGAAGAAGAAGAAGAAGAAGGAGAAGGCGGAGAAGAAGAAGAAGAAGAAGAAGAAGGAGAAGGAGGAGAAGAAGAATTAGAAGAAGGAGGAGGAGTAAGTTTTTTTTATTTTTTTTTTTTTTTTTTTTTTTTTTTTAAGAAGAAGAAGGAAAAAATAAAGGAAAAGGAGGAGGAAAGGAATAAAGAGGAGAAGGAGGAAGAGAAAGGATTAAGAGAAAAAGAAAGAAAGAAAAGTAGAAGAAGAAGAACAACAAGAAGAAGAAGAAGAAGAAGAAGAAGAAGAAGAAGAAGAAAAAAACAGGTAGTTATGCAGTATCGTTTATTAACCGCCTACATTCGGAAAATCCCCATTTTCTTTCTGTCGCATTTCGCATTACATTACAGCACAATATGTGAGCGATACACTCAAGCTGAATAAACACTTGATGTCTGGGAGACAAAGAAGAAGGAGGAGGAGAAGAAGACAGAGAAGAAGGAGAAGAAGAAGAAGAAAAAGAAAAATAAGAGGAAGAAGGAGGAGAAGAAGGAGGAGTTTAAGGAGAAGAAGAAGAAGAAGAAGAAGGAGAGTACAGCACAATATGTGAGTGATACACTCAAGCTGAATAAACACTTGATGTCTGGGAGACAAAGAAGAAGAAGGAGGAGGAAAAGAAGATAGAGAAGAAGAAGGAGGAGAAGAAGAAGAAGGAGAAGGAGGAGAAGAAGAAGGAGAAGGAGGAGAAGGAGAAGGAGGAGGAGAAGAAGAATTAGAAGAAGGAGGAGGAGTATAAGGAGGAGAAGAAGAAGAAAAAAAAATAGAAGACTTCCCACAGTTCCCACTCAATATCCTATAATCCTAGATTATAGGGTGGCTCAGAATATGTGGCCCACTCTGGGTGGTTCATTCTATGTCTCAACAACAGGTTGAAATTTTGCAACGCATTAAAAAGCGTTCTTCACAAAAAGAAGAACTTTTCCAGATGTTCAACTTTTTAAACACCCTCTATATGTATTGGTAGATTGACACCCGTCTTTCTGTGAGATTTCTATGGAAGTATGTTTGTGTGAGATTTCTATAGAAGTATAGAAAAATACAGAGCGATAACGAGTTCTGGTACACCCTGTACATATATTGCTACAGGACTTTACCACAGTTCCCACTCAATATCCTATAATCCTAGATTATAGGGTGGCTCAGAATATGTGGCCCACTCTGGGTGGTTCATTCTATGTCTCGACAACAGCTTGAAATTTTGCAACGCATTAAAAAGCGTTATTCACAAAAAAAGAACTTTTCCACATTTTCAACTTTTTAAACACCCTCTTTATGAATTGGTATATTGGTACCCGTCTTTCTGTGGAAATGAGATTTCTATAGAAAAATACAGAGCGATAACGAGTTCTGGTACATCCTGTATATTGCTACTGGACTTTGTGACTTCGTTTCACTGTCGGAGGAAGCACTGTGCAATATAGCTTCCCCTTTTAAAGATTCTCTACCATTGCACATGTGACATGTTTGGGAACAATGCCTATTTTTTGCTGTCACATTGATCTGGACACACTATAGTTTTTTCCTTCTCCCTATACTCCGCCCTCTCTCTCTCTCTATTTGACTCTTTCTCTATCTCACTCCCTTTTCTGTCTCTCTCTCTCTCTAACACGTTCTCTTCCCCCCCCATCACGCTTCTCTCCTCCCTCTCTCTCTCTATTTTCCTGTTATTTCATGTCTCTTTCTCTCCCTCCTTCCTCTTCTCTCTCTCTCTCACTCACTGCATATGTGCAGCGTCATATACATAGACAAGGACAAATAATGATGTGTGTGTGTTTTATTGATTTTTCACTACCGTGACCTTGTGACCCCTTTACTGTGAGGCGGGTACACCAACCGCGACTCCCTAAGGATCGATAATAACATATTAAGGATAATATTACTCGATACTCGATAATAACATATTAAGGAAGAAGAAGAAGAAGAAGACGGAAAACATGATTTTATAGTCAAATAAAATCGAGGGATTTGATGGAAAAAGGACCTCTAACCTAATGGTCGACTTTTCATCAAACTCCTCAATAATTAGGTACTGTATAATTAATGTCTGCCAATAACAATCGATTAATCGGTAGGAAGAAGTATTTTTTTATTTTTTTATTTTATCCTGTCTTCCTTCTCTCTTCGATTTCGGGACGATAAGACCATAGCAGTTACAGTTCCCTCTGCCAAACCTCTTAAAAAAAAAAGAAGCTTTTGGAGGTTGAAGGGCATTCGGACTTGACATTTCGTACCAACCTCAGTGGTATAGTTAGGTTGGTTCACTTTGGATCTGGAGTTCGGTGGATCGAGTCTCAGTCGAGTTATAAAATTTATTCATGCCTAAAATAAATAATCTGTGGTAAAGCAGAGCTTTTGCACAACCTTTTTGGATATCACAAGAATTACTCCTTTGCAATCAATTTTCATATTTCAATAATCAACTTACACTGGTAATTGCTGTTGCGACAACCTTTGTGTAAGATAAAGTCTGCCCCGGACGGGAATCAAACCAGCAACATAGCGCTTACGAAGCAGGCGCACTCTCTTAATGTCCGAAAAGTGTTAGAACCCCTGAATATTGATTTTTTTTAAAGAGGTTTGACAGAGGGAACTGTAACTGCTATGGTCTTATCGTCCCGAAATCGAAGAGAGAAGGAAGACAGGATAGGAGAAAGCCAGCCGCTCCGAGAACGAACATTATCCCATCAGGATAAAAATCCGCCCCGGGCGGGAATCGAACCCGCGGCCTAGCGCTTACACTGAATATTGAAATGATGTACATATTAAAATTAGGGGGTTTCCATTTAAGGTTTCCCAGTTTCGCCTCTGGCCGAAATTTGGCGACTAGGTACTCAAAAAATGGTATTGCAAAAGAAAAAACACTAACCAAATTTCATATTCTCATCTTCAGGGGTTCCACGACTTTACGGACATCCTGTATATTTTAAGAGTAGCTTTCTACTAATTAATAACATCCACGCTCTCTAAAACTTTCACCGAAAGCATAATTATGCTCATCTCGGTATTTTTACTCCGAACCAGTGGCGTGTGATTACATTTTCAGGGGAAGCTACACTGACAAGATCGACGGTGGAAAAATAAGATAGATATCGCCATCAATATAAGGATCAATATCAACTGTTGAATATGATAAACTGTTGCTTATCCCCTTCGAATGGGACGTCCAGTATCACTCTAAAACTTTCACCGAAAGCATAATTATGCTCATCTCGGTATTTTTACTCCGAACCAGTGGCGTGTGGTTACATTTTCAGGGGAAGCTACACTGACAAGATCGACGGTGGGAAAATAAGATAGATATCGCCATCAATATAGGTATCAATATCAACTGTTATTTATGTTAATTTCCTCCAATAAAAGTAAACTTCTTACCAGTATCTACCATACTACCTACTAAATAGGAGGGAAACAATCAGATAAAAATAAAGTATAAACCATATCCATCAAGACAATTTGAATTCGATGGTTTTGAATTGTTAAACTTTTAATGCCACTCAGGACTCAGGGCATCATCTTCAGACCAAGATAGATGTTGACTCTATCGCAGCAGGAGTAAAATGTTACCAGCCTAGTTGGCTTGGTTGGTTGCGCGTCTGTCTTGTAAGCGCTAGGTCGCGGGTTCGATTCCCGCCCGGGGCGGATTTTATCCTGAACTGATAATGTTCGTTCTTGGAACGTGTAGGAGTCCCCACTGGTTCAGAAAATACACTTTACACAAGTTTGAGTTTGGTTCTTTTTTTATATATATTTAATTTCATTCCGAAAGTGGGATAGAGAGAGAGAGGGAGAGAAAGATAGGAATAGGAGGGAGAGAGAGGGATAGAGAGAGAGAGAAAGAGAGAGAGAGAAAGAAATATGAGGGGGGAGTCAGACAGACAGAGAGAGAAAGAGGGGAACGGGTAGATTCTTTCTTCTTTTATTTAATTTTATTATTTTCATTCCTAAAGAGGGCACAAGAGAAGGAGAGAGAGAGAAAGAGAGAGAGAGAGAGAGAGAGAGGGAGGGAGAAAGTCGGTAACTGCAGTTGTTTTGATGACGTTTGTAGATAAGTTCGTACACAAGTACCAAAGTACCTAAGTACTACAAGATTACTGCTTTGATAGGATTAGAATACCTATATTTATTATTTATCTCTCTAATATCTAAGGCTCTCCATATGATGGGTTCAACTTACACTGTAGACAGGACGTGGGATATAAAGAAGAGTTCTTCATGTAGGTAAGTAAGAAGACCGAAGTGCTTTATTTTTAGTGCGGATTAAGTATGTCTAGGAAGGAAGTCAGTCCCATTACATCTGGAGACTAGTAGGTAATAGTACTTTACTACCTACTCACTTAGGTAATAATACTTACCTCTAGTAGGTAATAGTACTTTACTACCTACTCACTTAGGTAATAATACTTACCTCTAGTAGGTAATAGTACTTTACTACCTACTCACTTAGGTAATAATACTTACCTCTAGTAGGTAATAGTACTTTACTACCTACTCACTTAGGTAATAATACTTACCTCTAGTAGGTAATAGTACTTTACTACCTACTCACTTAGGTAATAATACTTACCTCTAGTAGGTAATAGTACTTTACTACCTACTCACTTAGGTAATAATACTTACCTTGGTACCTACCTAATACCAGAAAGTAATAACAATAGGTACTAGGTAGGTAGGTACTGAGATCATTCAGTCCAAATAATAAAATCCAAGTTGTAATACCTAAACATTTAGGTAGGTATACATATGTATGTACCAATGTACCTACGTACATAAGTAGGTACTTGAGTACTTACCAGAAGGAAAATGGGGGTCTTTTCGTTTTTTCTGACGAAATTCCTGTGTGTGGAGTCCAGTATGTAGAATAGAATAGAATATACCTTGTTTATGTTGTAGGACTATTGTTGTAGGACTACCTATGTTGTAGGAGAATGTAGGACTATTGAACCCATGCACATACCTATACGAGTACCTACTTGAGTAAGTAAGAGCTAAGAGCTGAATAGGTCTAACTTACCAAGGTCTTTTGTTACGAGGGAATTGACCCTCGTCCGTCTGGCATACCTACTAGCTTCTTAAATTACCGACCTATGTCAACCTAAAGAAAAGCCTAAAGTTAACCTTTTACTTGTTCACAATGTAGTAATAATAATAATAGTGCTTATTTATACTGCTCGCATAGGACTGAAAAGTCCCTTTACTCCAGCAGTAGGCTACTACTATTATTGTGGTCAAATTCTCAAATTATATGGAGGATAAAATTCCATACCTCGGCCGGGATTGAACCCACACCCTCCTGTTTACCAGGCGAGCGCCTTGACCACTAGGTACACCACCGAGGCAGGCCTAAAGCGAATCCGCCTCCGCCTAAAGCGAAATTTGTCCTAGGTAAAACAGACATACATACGTAAGGTTCGTTCTCGGAACGGTTGGCTTTCTTTTATCCAGTCTTTCTTTCCTCTCAGTTTTCAGGACAGCTATAGTGGACTTATGTAGCTCCAGTAGCTACTGGACTTGGTAGCTACTAGACCTTGCTTCGAATCCCGGCTGTGATAATATTTATTAGCGAGGAATAAGAGAGGGTGAAGGAACGAGAAGAGGAGAACATAGAGAAGGCCGAGGAGGAGAAAAACGAGAAAGGAAAGGGAGAAAGGAAGAGTAGGAGTAGGAGGAGGAGATTACCATTTTTAGTCCGTCCTTCCTTTATTATTACGATAGTAATAAAAAAAAGGTATAGTGGACGGACTATTATTGTATTCGCTTCGGTGTCGTCAGTCTGTCACTCTGTCTGTCCCCATAGATCCATAGAAGGACTTATCCAAACCTGGTCGACCTATAATATATCAAATTAAAGGTATTTTTACCAGGAACACGAAAGTGGTGGGAGAGAAAGAGGGAGAGAGAAATAAATAAGGAAAGTAAAGAGTACTACGAAAACAGAAAGAGAGAGAGAGAGGAGGAGGAGGAGGAGGAGGGGGAGGAGAAAAGTATTGAGTTAGAAAGAGAAAGGGGGATAGAGAGAGAAGGAAATGAAAGAAATCAAGAAAAAAGAAGAAAAAAAAAGGACACATAGAAAAAGCTAAAAAAAAAATCTAAAAACGAAGATTGGATGAAAGAGAAAGAGAGAGCAAGAGGCAGGAGGAGAGAAAGAGAGAGAGACGAAAGGGACCAAGAAAACCGAAATAAGAGTGAGAGCGAACATTGAATTAGTCAAAGAAGAAAGAGAGAAAAGAGAGAGAGTTGGAATATTGAATTAGAGAGACTTCAGAGAAGAGAGAGAGAGCGAGCCTTCCTCTATGGGAGAGAGAAAGATAGAAAGAAAGAGGGAGAATAAGAGGAAAGAAAGTACCTATGGTAAAGAGAAGGATGAATTGATTTGGACAGAGAGAGAGATAGAGAGAGAGAAAGAGAGAGAAAGAGAGAGATAGAGAGAGAGAGAGAGAGAAAGAGAGAGAGAGATAAAAGAAAATTGCCAAGGAACTGTCATGGCGGATTTTATTTTTTATTTTATTTTTTTAACTTACTCGCCTAACTGAAGTTAATTTTTTGACTGAAAAACGTTCAGTAAATTTTATTCTTTTACAGGGTAAACCAGAAATTCGTGATGGTTGGCTGGAAGTGCTCATTTGTTCCTATTATTTTTATCGTTATTTAATTATTTATGTTATTAAATTAGACAGGGAAAGAAAGATAGGGAGGTTTTGGTTAGGTTTTACAGGTTTGATAGAGTTGACTCTGTAACTACAGAGGTCTTATCGTCCCGAAATCTAAGAGAGAAGGAGCATATAATGGGAGAAAGCCAGTCTTTCCGGTTACTAACGTGATCTGTTTAGTGTAACATTACCTTTAGTTTTTGTAGAAAAATCGATAGCACCCGGATCAACTCCGCGCACGGGAGTTACGTTTTCGAAACTCGGCGAATTCAGGAAAAATTGCTGTTTTTGAAAAGGTCTTGGAAAATTTCCGTTAAAGATATTAAATTTGAGGTATCAATAATTCATTCCTATGTGATTTTTCATGCCAAATCGAATGGTGCTACTCTCACACTCTCACCATATTTTCGTGGTCACCATATTTTCACACAAAAACCTGTCGGAACGGTTGGCTTTCTCCTATCCTGTCTTCCTTCTCTCTTCGCTCTCGGGACGATAAGACTATAGCAGTTACAGTTCCCTCTGTCAAACCTCTTCAAAAAAAGGTCGCAATTCTCTCGCTCTCTACATATATCTCTCTCTCCCTCCCTCTTCCTATCTTTCCCTAATTTCCTTCTCCTTTTTCAACTCTCTGTCTCTGTCTCTCTCTCTCTCTCTTCCTTCCTTTTGCTCTCTCTCTCTCTCTCTTTTCTCTCTATCTGTCTTTCCCTCTCTCTTTTCTCTACTCTTCTCCTGCGCTGCGTATAGATTAAGATAAATATTGACAAGTGGGATAAGTGCGAGCGAGTCATTAATTCTCAAGTCAATAAGAACACCAAAGCGCAACCAAATAGACAAGAGATGAAAACACTTTACTACAGCCAATAACCAATCAGAATGGACTGTGTGGCGCTATAAGTGAACCGAATGGTAACTGATAAAATTAGAAGACACCAAATGACCACAGGCATTTTTCGCAATTTTGGATTTCTCGCAAGAATTGGATACTAGAATTATGGACTTGCAAAAAAAGGGATCTTACAGAACCCTAGAGACCCAATTGGGGTTGAAGTGTAATGAGCTAATGAGTAATGTGACTATTTATATTATTTTGTTTTAAAGATGTCTACCAAGTTTAATTAAAATTGGACTTACCCTTGTAAAACCTACCTAGGTAATACCAAATTTCTTTACTCACTTACACAGAGTCACACCAGAAGGAACGGAAATTTGAAATTATTTTATTTCTTTATTTACACAACTTTAGTTGTAAGTACAAGAATTATACATAGGATACAGGGGGGAGGGGGGTTACATGTTTTCATTGTTTACAAGTTATAAACAACAAAATTACAAGGATGTACACAAAATTTACACAAACAACAAAATTACAAGGATTTGAAATTATGAAGCCCTCAAAAAAAATAAAACAAGGATGCAACACGAAAGGCTAAGATCGGAGCAACGGTATTTCGATCGCTTTTTGGCTGTTTTCAGCTCTACTAACTAAACATCTAAAACTTACACCCCTAAAAAACTAATACCTCACTTCTACTCAAATACCTCACGTCTCCTGAAACCATCAACCAAGCGAGGCCACCCTACAGATCAAATGTTCACCAAACGATATTCCTAAGCAAACAAGAGTGACCATCAACCAAGCGAGGCCATCCTACAGATCAAATGTTCACCAAACGATATTCCTAAGTAAACAAGAGTAACCATCAACCAAGCGAGGCTACCCTACAGATCCAATGTTCACCAAACGATATTCCTAAGCAAACAAGAGTAACCATCAACCAAGCGAGGCTATCGGTATTTCGATCGCTTTTTGGCTGTTTTCAGCTCTACTAACTAAACATCTAAAACTTACACCCCTAAAAAACTAATACCTCACTTCTCCTCAAATACCTCACGTCTCCTGAAACCATCAACCAAGCGAGGCCACCCTACAGATCAAATGTTCACCAAACGATATTCCTAAGCAAACAAGAGTGACCATCAACCAAGCGAGGCCATCCTACAGATCAAATGTTCACCAAACGATATTCCTAAGTAAACAAGAGTAACCATCAACCAAGCGAGGCTACCCTACAGATCCAATGTTCACCAAACGATATTCCTAAGCAAACAAGAGTAACCATCAACCAAGCGAGGCTACCCTACAGATCCAATGTTCACCAAACGATATTCCTAAGCAAACAAGAGTAACACTGACTTTTTTCCCAACAGAAAACTTGAGCTCTCTCTATCTCTAGTTGTTTATCTTCACAAGTAACAAATATAAAACAACTTGGTGCATAAAAAAATTAGCTACATTTTTTTTTTAATGTTGAGCTCTCTCTATCTCTAGTTGTTTATCTTCACAAGTAACAAATATAAAACAACTTGGTACATAAAAAAATTAGCTACATTTTTTTACACATTGAGCTCTCTCTATCTCTAGTTGTTTATCTTCACAAGTAACAAATATAAAACAACTTGGTACATAAAAAAATTAGCTACATTTTTTTTTATACCTTTTCTTACTTTTTCACTTATTTCTCTCGAGTGTTTCATCTCTACAAGTTAAGTAACGAGAAGAGTTCCTACAATCTTTTTCTTATTTGTTCATAGAAGACAAATAATTGTGTACCTTGGTGGATTTATGTGAGATATTGGCATTCCTATAGGGAGCTATACTGCGGGTATGCTACTTACGCTCAGACAGTCTGACAGACAGTCTAAGAGACGTATGTCGAAGCTGTTTTCGCCACACACGTTCCAACGCTCTGAGAGACCTAGCTCTATCAAACGGTCTGCGTGTAGGCGATGAAATGCCAATCATTTTTCTGAATTCACGACACTTTCCGTGCACATACCTGAGTGTTCTTTTTCGTTGCCCCATCGGCATACCCGGTACCGGGTTGGGAATTATTCAACTCCTTATCAACCATATTCTCATAGGTAGCTCGAGTGATAACCAAAGTAGCTGCATAACATAAGGCCCTTAGTATGCACAAGATATGGGCCCATAACTGAAGTACATACCCCTGTTAGATATGGGTATGCATAGGATAGGAAGTACTTGCATAGGATATGGGGCCCATTAGGTACGTACTGTGAGCATTAATTGAAAAAGTAAATAGGAGGAATAATTCACTAAGTAGATATGTAGATAGGTAAAGCAGAAGAAGATAGGTGATAGGAAATTATTTACCGAGTACCTGGAGCAGAAGATGGGGAGATTATTTATTTACTGACTATGTACCTGAAGATAGGAAATTACAGATTATGAAGCAATAAAAATGCATTTACCCGTTGATAAGGATACTTGCTAGCTTGCTAGCTGGATTGTTGAGAAACAATGTTTCTTATAAAAGTGTTGCTCGTGGATACTTGGCTTGTACGAGGCATTGATTTGTAAGTAGGAGTAGAGACTTAAAGAGTAGTTCTTATACCCTAAAATTTTATAATATCTCTAACCGTTTAGTCGGTATAGCTGAAAACCGCCAAAAACGGTCGAAAACCGCCAAAAAGCGGTCAAAATACCGCCAACCGCAGTACCTATCTCAACCAAACGTTTTGTGTTGCATCTTTGTCACATTTGTGAATTGCATACCAAATTTCAAGTCTCTAGCTCATACCGTTCCCGATATATTGTTAAATTACACCGAAAACCGCAAAAGCGGTAAAATGCCGCCAACCGTTTCACCGATCTTAACCAAAAGTTTTGTCGCATCCTTGTCACATTTGACATCTACATTCCAAATTTTAAGTCCAACCACGTTCCAATTCTCTTAACTTCAATCTCCTATCTTATAGAAGCCTGCCTGTTACTCTTAACTTCCATACTCAATCTTCTATGTACGAGTGTATCTTGGAGAACACTGCCTATTATGTTCTTCAATGTTCTGAATCTACTTATTTTATTATGATTTTCTGATCACTCGATCACTGATCGTGATCTTTCGTTGTAAGGACGAAACAATTGGAGCTGATTATCCCTGTTGGAGGAGGTATACGCGTGGTTCTCATCACAATCATTATCCAGCCAACTAGCCGTATAGCTTCTTTCCCTAATAATAATAATAATAATGTTTTTTTTTGTGCATAAATATATCTACAATAAATGTACGTACACAAATCAGAAAGATTTACAGGTGTTGTAGAATGAAGAAGAAGAAGAAGAAGAAGAAGAAGAAGAAGAAGAAGAAGAAGAAGAAGAAGAAGAAGAAGAAGAACATTTACAAAAAAAGCACAAAGTTGAAGAAAAAAAAAAAGATGAGAACTTATTGGAAGACGTCACTATTAGGTATTAGATGACACTCCCGATGTGGCAATCTTCTCGATATGTGTCTGGGAAGCTATAAACAGTGTTCTTTTCCGTTGCCCTATCGGCATACCCGGTACCGGCTTGTGAATTATTCAACTCCTTATCAACCATATTCTCATAGGTAGCTCGAGTGATAACCAAAGTAGCTGCATAAAAGGCCCTTAGTATGCATAAGATATGGGCCCATAACTGAAGTACATACTCCTGTTAGATATGGGTATGCATAGGAAAGTAAATAGGAGGAATAATTCAGTAGATAGGTAAAGCATAAGAAGATAGGTGATAGGAAATTATTTACCGAGTACCTGGAGCAGAAGATGGGGAGAATATTTATTTACTGACTACTGAAGATAGGAAATTACAGATTATGAAGCAATAAAAATGCATTTACCCGTTGATAAGGATACTTGCTAGCTTGCTGCTAGTACTAAAGATGTGTATTATGTATCAGAGTCAGTGAGTGAATGAGTTATAAATAACTATATACTCTCCTCAGTGAAAAGCTTTGATAAGCAAAGTTCCAGTACAGAGAACAGTGATGAAGTTTTCTGCAGTGCCCGTCAATTCATAGCAGTAACTTGGTAGTAAGATCTATTGATGTCAATCGACCAAAGCTTCCTTAGAATAGGATTGAAGAAAAAAAAGATGAGAACTTATTGGAAGACGTCACTATTAGGTATTAGATGACACTCCCGATGTGGCAATCTTCTCGATATGTGCCTGGGATAAGGAGCTATAAATAAGGATTCCAAGATTTCTTGATAAGTGTGCAAATTGAGCTTCACCTATGCAAATATATTGAATTTTAGTAAGTGTTAATGAATTTACCTCTGTGAAGGATATTGCTATGTGAAAGAGTGCTCGATTCAGAATAGGATAGAACCTTATTTATCCTGCCCGAATAGGACTGAAAAGTCCCTTTACTCCATCACCCTGCTTAAATCTTTATCCTTTCCCATTTCAATATGGATAAAGTGTGTAAACAAGGATAAGAAGTCCATCATAATATACCTACGTATGATCCAGTGCTCGTTTCAATTCGGTGGCTCTAGGACTGAAAAGTCCCTTTACTCCATCACCCTGCTTAAATCTTTATCCTTTCCAATTTCAATATGGATAAATTGTGTAAACAAGGTTAACAAGTCCATCATAATATACGTATGATCTGTTCGGTATGTAGAAAGGCCGCTGGGTTTTGGAGAATTGAAAGTTTATAGATTGGAAAAGGGAACCGAAACTTACACCTTGACGTTTGGGAAGAGTCTAAACCAACGCATTGGTTTTAGCTTGGTACTTGGTGCAGCATGTTTTGCTGCAGTACTGACTCGGCATGCCAGGGCCGAGTTGTAGGTGGTGGTGGTGGTGGTGGTAGTATTGAGGAAGTACGCGACATGATCCAGTGCTCGTTTCAATTCGGTGGCTTAATCAGTGAGCGTATTAACACGATCACTTGGTTTTTGGGGATCTTGAATAACGTTCTGGTGTTTGAGGTTTGAGGAAATGAAATGAATAACAAGATCCATGGTATAACTGTCAGATTAGAGCCTAATGCTTAATCCGTTTTACAACAGTGATACGCTTAGACATACCTACCTAGTAGGTATACTTACGTAGGTAGATGGGGAGGTATCTGTCGTATCCTGTGTGTATAGGATTTTCCCTGCATGTAGGTAAGGGATTAGGGATTTAGGTACATAGGTATACAGGGTGTTCATCCTAAAAGTGCCCCATAGGAAATTAACCCGTAAAATGACTTTTTGGTTCTATAAAAGTCCCCAATACATCTTGCGCTAAGCTTTTTTTTTTAAGAACATTTTGATCAGTTTTTTTTTCACCCCACCATTTGTGTAAAGTTCTCTGTCAATAATGTTTTCATCAGGTTTATTTTCTGCAACTTTGTGTCACCTGATCAATAATATTGATATGAACTCAATTAGAGGGACCTCCCTGTGGTAAAATCTAACAAATTGATCAACATGTGAAAGTGATTCTATTGACAGGGACACCCTCGCAGAACAACCAGTGTCCCAGATTTCCAGAAACAACTTCCTCCAGTAAGTACTACATACATGTAGTTATCTTCAGAATTTTAAAAAGTGGTCCCCACAGCATGGAAACGAAGCGAATCACTTCTGACAGCAAAGACGGTAGGCAGTAGCCATCCCAACCCAATGAAGTATGTATGTACCGCTACAAAAGCACGGCTATGGAAGTCCCTATCTAGATTGTAGAATCTTCCTTCTCTCTTCGATTTCGGGACGATAAGACAATAGCAGTTACAGTTCCCTCTGTCAAACCTCTTAAAAAAAAACATTTTTAGCTAAATACCCTTTAGGGATGATCTATTCATTTCTCGGTAATTTAAAACTTTGACAATTATTGGTTAGGATTATTTTGGTCAACGCGACATTTTGTTTGTGGTGGTCGTGTGGACGACGACGGCTCTTCTCTTTTTTTTGTACCTATGGCTCTTTTCTGCTTAAATGCTGTCCAATTTTTTCAGTCACGTGTTCTGTTCAAACTGAGATTTCTTTCATTCAAGCGCAGAACAAGGGAATGATTTGTTTGCCTCTTGTGGATTTTTGCCGAGGAATTTTATCTGGATTGGTGACAACATGTGATTCTCATGTGAATTTTTATCGTATTTCTTGAGTGTATTGATCACAAGTTTGTCCCTTGTTACACTGGTATGAAAACGCGGACAACAGAGACATTTGATGAAAAAAAGATTGAATTTGACATGTGACCTTAAGAATGTTCCTGATGATGAAACAGACTAAAGCAAATCGAATGTATCGAAAGAAATAAAATGAAAAGATTTCCATTCGTCCAAAGGTTTAGCTTTGATATTGATAGACCAAGTCAATCAAATCTTCAATCATTTGTCTTAAAGCAGAGCCTTTTCCAAACTAAAAGTCCCTTTACTCCAGCAGTAGGCTACTACTATTATTGTGGTCAAATTCTCAAATTATATGGAGGATAAAATTCCATACCTCGGCCGGGATTGAACCCACACCCTCCTGTTTACCAGGCGAGCGCCTTGACCACTAGGTACACCACCGAGGCAGGCCTAAAGCGAATCCGCCTCCGCCTAAAGCGAAATTTGTCCTAGGTAAAACAGACATACATACGTAAGGTTCGTTCTCGGAACGGTTGGCTTTCTTTTATCCAGTCTTTCTTTCCTCTCAGTTTTCAGGACAGCTACACTGCATGGACTTATGTAGCTCCAGTAGCTACTGGACTTGGTAGCTACTAGACCTTGGTTCGAATCTCGGCTGTGATAATATTTATTAGCGAGGAATAAGAGAGGGTGAAGGAACGCGAAGAGGAGAACATAGAGAAGGCCGAGGAGGAGAAAAACGAGAAAGGAAAGGGAGAAAGGAAGAGTAGGAGGAGGAGGAGGAGGAGGAGGAGGAGGAGGAGGAGATTACCATTTTTAGTCCGTCCTTCCCTTTTTATTACGATAGTAATAAAAAAAGGTATAGTGGACGGACTATTATTGTATTCGCTTCGGTGTCGTCAGTCTGTCAGTCGGTCTGTCTGTCCCCATAGAAGGACTTATCCAAACCTGGTCGACCTATGTATCAAATTAAAGGTCTTTTTACCAGGAACACGAAAGTGGTGGTACACTCAAAACGAGAAAGTCTGTCGATCATTTAAGACCGGTTTTAGCGTCACCTATGTTAAGCTACGCCGAGCAAGGCTAATAAATGGATGGGTGACTTTAACATTATATTGGTAGTTATTAGGAAACATTAAAAGGAGAAAAGGGAGAACGGACTCTAGTCTTGAATTTAAATCATTACATGAAAGTAAAATCAAATCAATTATAATAATAATAAACTGACTATTAAACAAATTAGCTAGGTACAAAGGTACTGATTTTCTTTAACCACGATCGAATAAACTACGGGCTAAAAAATTCCCGGAGGGACGGGCCCAGCTTGTTTAATTTTCTAAGAGTGGAATAGTTGAAATGATTATTATTGGTTTACATTATACATTCTATTAATTTGACCCCTTTTTCATTTTCTTCCCTTCTTTATCCTCTCTTCTTTCATCTCCTCTCTTCTCCATCATCTTTCGCCGCTCTTTTGTCTCCTTTCGTGCATAATGATATGCAAAAGGAATTCGAACACAAGAAGAAGGATGAGAAAGTGGGGGAGGAATAAATAGAAGAACCACTAGTCAGAGGGGAAGATAAGAGAAAGGAAGGAGAAGGGAAAGAGAAGAAGGAAGAGGACAAAGATGGGGAGGAGAATTAGGAAGAACCTCGCAGTTATACTGGTGACATTTAAACCCCCATCAAACAAAGCGAAATTATTCATTTCCTCCACAGAAGCAAAATGGAGAGAGATTGGGAGAACAATTTTAATTTAATAAATGTTCGGGCGACCGAAACAAATATTAGCTATATCAGAGAGCAAATAATGTTCACATTAACATGAACATGAAATAATTATGTATCCAACATTATGTACTTGTCACATAATTGAGTTTCGTCCTTGCCAAGGCAAAACGTTCTATATCACTAGTTGTTCAGCGAACTGAAAAACCTAATGCTCTGAATAAAAAAAAGGTTACAGATCGAAGCTACCTTTACTTTTTAAAAGAGAGAGTTTATCAAAATAGACCTTTACCTTAATTGCAACAATGCAAAGAATTCTCGCATTCTGATTGGTTCTTTCATTTTGGGTTGATGACTCCTTGCTGCCATATCCATCTGGATAACGTAGCTCTGAATAACGGCTGCCACATTAAAGGACCCAACCTGACCTGACCCAAGGATCCATACCTCAGAAAGAAATGTTGAAAAGAAATGGGTTTCAGATTTCTGGTTCATCGAACACATAAAATGGATGTTTAAGTTGACCTAACTCTAAGATATATAAAATGGGTTTTTATTTAAGTTAACCTTACAGTTTGATAGAAGTGAACTACACAGACAGAATCAATTTCATTTCATTTGGCTTTAATTTTAATATCATTTGAATGCAGTCACTAAACACTACGGCGCCAGCCTAGCCTCGTGAGGAAAATGAGTAGCTATGACATGTAAATGCGCATAGCGACCGGTGCCAGCATGGTAGGTAG
>NW_007378031.1:123855-127130 GCF_000475195.1 Diaphorina citri | reverse complement strand
TGTAGGAGAGGAATAGAAAATTGAGAGATAAAGAGACACACATATAGAGCGGGCCATGAGAGAGAGAGAGAGAGAGAGAGAGAGAGAGAGAGGGAGGGAACACACAAAGAGAAGAGAGAGATAAATACAGATGATGAGAAAAGAGAGAGAGAAGGAAAGATAAAGTCTGTGTGTGAGAGAGAGAGATACTGCGAAATCACCTCATATTCAATTCGGATCCCAGTTGGTCGAACATTGGCAGTAAGTTCGGTATACAGTTCTCTTCAAGTAATCAGAATTCAATCTTGATATTCCCCTATACATGAATCAAAGGTAAGTAGAAACTTTTATTCTCATTTCTGCCCAGGACCACGATGTGAGTTTTGGTTTGGCTTTAAATTTGGTTAATTTTAAGTTTGGTTTAGAATTAAATTTGGTTTGGGTTTAAATTTGGTTAATTTTAAATTTGGTTTGGGTTTAAGTTTGGTTAATTTTAAATTTGGTTTAAGTTTAAATTTGGTTAATTTTAAATTTGGTTTGGGTTTAAATTTGGTTAATTTTAAATTTGGTTTGGGTTTAAATTTTCATATAGATTCGTAGAAGCTCAACCCGTCCTTTAGGGCTGTTTGCCATTACACCTTTAAGCCTCTGAGTGGGCTTTTTGTGACAGTTAAAGCTTGGTTGGGGTTTAAATTTGGTTTCGGTTTAGAGTTAGTTTAGGTTTAAATTTGGTTCAATTTTAAGCTTGGTTTAGGTTTAAATTTGGTCCAATTTTAAGCTTGGTTTAGGTTTAAATTTGGTTTACTTTGGCACTGTTGATGCTGGATGCTAAAACCCTTCAAGAAATTTGGTTTCGGTTTAAATTTGGTTAAAATTAAAATTTGGTAGAAGTTTAAATTTGGTTTTGGGGTCAAATTTGGTTCAAGTTTAAATTCGGTTTCAGTTTAAACTTGGTTGGGTTTCCTCCTCGTGCGTCTGCCTTGTAAGCGCTAGGCCGCAGGTTCGATTCCCGCCCGGGGCGGATTTTATCCTGATGGGATAATGTTCTTTCTCGGAACGGCTGGCTTTCTTCCTATCCTGTCTTCCTTCTCTCTTTGATTTCGGGACGATAAGACCATAGCAGTTACAGTTCCCTCTGTCAAACATAAAAAAAATCCCCTATTGGCGGGAGAACATGAAAAAATGAAAATTTGAATAGACCATAACTCCCAGTCCTGGTTGTCGGATCGAGCTCATTTTTTTTACCAAAGCACTAGGTATGTTCTTTAAGACCTTTTATATGATGTATCAAAAGTGGTAGAGAGTTCTCTTTTAAGATTTTAAAATTAACCCCCCTGGGGCCGCCTTATCATACCGAAAATTTGAGATCCCGTAAATTTTTTGTCAATAGACATAAAAACTTCATACCTACGTACATACGTATATAACGTAAAGTCATAATTTTCATAGACATACCTAGATCATACATAATATGGAATGATAAAATCTGCCATGGTAACCTATATCTACCTAAATATGATATCGACCGATTTAGTTTCCTATCCCCCCCCCAAAATCTTGCTCGTAAAATATGAGAACATAAATATTAACATGGGATTAAAAAAAAAATAACAATGAACATTAATGAGCTTCAAAAGAGGGAAAATCGCCTCGGATTCCATTTATTTACGTTCCTTATCCTATTCGCCAAAACTTTCGATGGTCAGTTTTAATGCCAAAAAAAGTTTTTCTTCTTCTTTCCTTTTTTTTACCCTTAGCTCCCATGGCGTAGTGGTCACTGCACTCGCCTTGCACGCGGGAGACCCGGGTTCGATTCCCGGCGGGGTCAAGAAATTTGTATCATGCAAATGATTGATCCCGTGACTGGCTGTTGCGGGGCCCACTCAGCCTCGTGAGGAAAATGAGTAGCTATGACATGTAAATGCGCATAGCGACCGGTGCCAGCATGGTAGGTAGACATTGGATGTTAGGATTATTGAGATATTGGGAAAAATCCTAGGTACAATGCTGCAGTGAGCACCAAAGTTGTGACATAATAACACAAAGAAATTGCATTTAATAGGTACATTTACATTTTACATTTTTACCCTTACCACCTAGAGACCGAAATGCCAATATGTAGCTAATATTGAATGAAAATTATTATTTATTATTGAAGTAAAGGAGTTGGCCCCAATTTTTTCTTTTCACTATTGTAGCTTCAAAAAAAAAAAAAAAAAAACAAAAAAACAAATATCAAACCAATAAATTTACAAAAATAAATAAATGTATAATAATAAAACCAAAATAGATCTGTGACCCCAATTATTATCGATACTTTGATTTTAATTGATTTACATCCCAAATTGAGCTACTGAAAAAGGTTTATAGCGGGGTCGGAAGATTATTTAGGTCGAGAATGAGATATCTAAAAAAAAAACCAAAAAAACAAAAAATTTACCTAAACAAACAAAAATCAACACAGATTTGTTGATGATTGGGCGAAAAGAGAGGAAGAAAAAAAGAATGAACGAAACGAAGGGGGGAAAAAAGAAAGACAGAAAGAGATTGAGAAGCCACTGAGAGAGAAAGAGAGTTAGAGAGAGAGAGAGAATAGGGGGGAAGAAGAAGAAAGGGAGAAAGAGAGAGAACATACCACCTAGAGACCGAAATGCCAATATGTAGCTAATATTGAATGAAAATTATTATTTATTATTGAAGTAAAGGAGTTGGCCCCAATTTTTCTTTTTTATGTATATATTTTTAGGTATGTTATTTTATTATTCTTATTTTTGTAATATGTACACAAAATTATATCAATAAAGAGGTGCTCTATTAAACTGTTGGTATAATGGAACAACTTGTTCTAATCTGACAGCTGACAGAAAGCACTACTTATGTATAGGTACTTTCCTATACTTAGGCTTGCCAAATATCCAAAATGTCGATTCGGGACGCGAATCCGCGAGCATAATTGCAAATCCGCGAACATAATCGCAAAATCAACGAACAAAATCGCCAAATCCGCGACCATAATCGCCAAATCCGCGAACAAAATCGCGAAATCCGCGAACATAATCGCGAAATCCGCGAACATAATCGCGAAATCCGCGAACATAATCGCGAAATCCGCGAACATAATCGCAAAATCCGCGAGCATAATCGCCAAATCCGCGAACAAAATCGCCAAACCCGCGAACAAAATCGCCAAATCGCGAATCGCCGCGAGCATAATCGCAAAATCCGCGAACAAAATCGCCAAATCCGCGAACATAATCGCGAAATCCGCGAACATAATCTTTTTTTTTTTTTTTTTT
>NW_007378031.1:57528-123794 GCF_000475195.1 Diaphorina citri | reverse complement strand
CGCCAAATCCGGGAACATAATCGCGAAATCCGCGAACATAATCGCCAAATCCGCGAACAAAATTGCCAAATCCGCGAACATAATCACAAAATCCGCGAACATAATCGCGAAATCCGCGAACATAATCGCGAAATCCGCGAACATAATCGCGAAATCCGCGAACATAATCACGCGCGAACATAATCGCGAAATCCGCGAACATAATCGCGAAATCCGCGAACATAATCGCGAAACCCGCGAACATAATCGCAAAATCCGCGAACAAAATCGCCAAATCCGCGAACAAAATCGCGAAATCCGCTAACAAAATCACCAAATCCGCGAACATAATCGCGAAATCCGCGAACAAAATCGCAAAATCCGCGAGCATAATCGCAAAATCCGCGAACAAAATCGCCAAATCCGCGAAAATAATCGCCAAATCCGCGAACAAAATTGCCAAATCCGCGAGCATAATCACGAAATCCATGGGTTAGAATTAGTATGAGTGAGTCAGTTACACAAGGGGCTGTATATATTTAGGATTTTCATTAAATTCTAAATTTCTATAGAATTTTCCACCCATATAGATTTTTTCCATCTCTTTTGCATGTTTTTCCTATATGTTTTTACCATTATCTTAATTTCCACACTATATTAACACCTTTACCCCAGCTTGAAACCTGAGCTTTTTGTTTTGGCAATCGCCAAATCCGCGAACATAATCGCGAAATCACATAGGTACGATATGTACATAGGTACGATAGGTGATAGAAAAGTAGAATCAAGCAGAAAAAGAAGAAGAAAACGCAAGGAGTAAGAAAAACAAAAGGACAAGGGAAGGAAGAAGAAGCAGGAGGAGATAAAGAAGAAGAAGAAGAAGAAGAAGAAGAAGAAGAAGAAGAAGAAGAAGAAGAAGAAGAAGAAGAAGAAAACAAAACGTCAAAAAAAATTTGTTACAGAAGTAGGTAGGTGGGTATTACATACCTACCTACAATAAAAAAGAAGTCCTTGTGGGTCCTTTTCAAATCGTTTTTTATTTCAGACTTGCAGACCTATGTATTGATGTAAATAGATACCTATGTAATGAAAAAAAGGAGAAATCAATCAAACTAAAGAAAAACTAAAGAAAAAAATAATAAAATATAGAAATCAATCAAACTGGAATACCGAGATTCAACACTCGTATTTGCCTATAGATTTTCATTTGATTCTAAATTTCCATAGAATTTTCCACCCATATAGATTTTTTCCATCTCTTTTGCATGTTTTTCCTATGTGTTTTTACCATTATTTTAATTTCCACACTATACCTATTAACACCTTTACCCCAGCTCGAAACCTGAGCTTTTTGTTTTTGGCATAAAAGCTTACTGAACCTAATTTTAAAGTTAAAAAACGCGTCCCGAATTTTTTCTGGGACAAAAACGGAAATTCGGGAAAAAACGCCCCAAAATGAAAAACTGAACGGGACGCCGGGACACCCCCTGAAATTCGGGACTGTCCCGGCCAATTCGGGACGTTTGGCAAGCCTACCTATACTTATTAATGTGGGTTCAACACACTTATTTTCTTAATTATTAATATTTTCACCTATTTTTCTTTCTCTGAAGTTATTATGACAATTTTTGTAATTTCTATGATTTTTTTATTGTTATTGACGAACGATAGTGGGGTTACTCGACAGTTTTGCGTTTGGTTTGAATAAATAACCAAAGATATATGTACCTACATTTATATTTTTCAATTCTCCAAATTGTTAGGTAATTATAATTATGGAATCAAATAAATGTATGAATATGGGCGCAGTCTTGAAATCCATTTATGTAAGCTGTTATTTCTGTTTGTGTGATGTATGTTGAATTTGTTCGAGTGAATAGAAAGCATTCCAAAAACGAGTAATGAGACGTTTCAGAAACGAGTAATGAGACTATGCCACCTGATCAAAGGCCAATGATTCCCAAGATCCCATACAATTCCAAATGTTACAATATGGTGAATGATGTGAATGATGCTCTCAAAAATACATTTGCATCCAGTGGAAATATACATCAAACTCATGGCTTCGTCTACTTTGCTGCTCTTACTGTTTGTTTCCTCTTGAACATTTTTATCGAGAATGGACCGAACACGAGATGCAATCGTAGAAATTCTGTTCCACCTTGGAAATTGAGACTCGAGAGGAAGATAGATGCTATGAGAAAACATATCGGTGTCCTGACTCATTATAATAATATTAGATCAGATCAGATCTCACCACCTTCATTCAGCCATGGAAAGACTTTATCTTCCTAGACGAGAAGGAGGACGTGGATTGCTCGACCTGCACATGGTTTATTCAAAACAAGTAGTAAAATTCCGTACATACCTACTTCTAAAACTATGGAACAACTGAAGTCTGATCTACAGAATGTTGTAATGAAGGGGAAATTCCCGAAGTCCTTGTATAATGACCCAAATGTTCATAAAAATCTGTCCAACTACTTCTAAAACTATGGAACAACTGAAGTCTGATCTACAGAATGTTGTAATGAAGGGGAAATTCCCGAAGTCCTTGTATAATGACCCCAATGTTCATAAAAATCTGTCCAAATCATACCTTACGGACGGATATCTTATGCCAGAGACGGAAGGATTCATCCACGCCATCCAGGATCAAGTGATGAAAACTCGCAACAACATCAGACACATAATGAAAGTACAAATCGACTCTGATCTTTGCCGTCTTTGTAACCAGATAACGGAATCCATCCAACATCTACCATCCAGGATCAAGTGATGAAAACTCGCAACAACATCAGACACATAATGAAAGTACAAATCGACTCTGATCTTTGCCGTCTTTGTAATCAGATAACGGAATCCATCCAACATCTCAGTTCAGACTTATGTGGCGTAGACCCACAGGTGGGCCAATAAATGGTACGTTTTTTAGGTGGACGAATAAATGGTACACTTACCCTATTCTATTCTATTCCATTCTTATTTTTAGGCCATGCATTAGGTATAGGTACAAGAGATATTTCGAGAACAGTTTGATTTATATATATGTAGGTAGCAATGAAATACATAGGTCGCATGCTTTTCTAGAATGTTCTATGCTCCAAAGACGCGATATAATAATTTCCTAGAAATTTAATTTTTTCAGCGGATTTATGCCATCATTTGCAATTACCTTGTAAACGTTTTTTTTTTTATAATCATAATGGGTGAACCAGAGAAACCTCGAACGAATAGTCCATTTTCATTTCAAATGTCAAAAAACATTCTCCACCTCTGCCATCAGTTGAACCCCCCTTTAATTTAGATTTCGAGTTTCAAAAGCTGTATTTTCAACTCGGAATCTGACACGACACGATCAAGATTACCCCTTCTCTAAATCCCGAATGCCAATCCTTGATTACCATAGATTATGTGAGATGGGCGGGCCATGGGTCTTTTCCTAGTTTTAGAACTTTGCAAGTAAAAAAAAAAAAGAAAAAAAAATCCAAGCCGTTCAAAAGCTACAAAGAATTGCCAGAAGACGCCATCTTGGATTTCCTATGGTTTAGCACAGGCTACAACGCCACCTAGTGGTTGAACTAATTTCCAATGTCTTTTCCTAGTTTTAGAACTTTGCAAGTAAAAAAAAAAAAGAAAAAAAAATCCAAGCCGTTCAAAAGCTACAAAGAATTGCCAGAAGGCGCCATCTTGGATTTCCTATGGTTTAGCACAGGCTACAACGCCACCTAGTGGTTGAAATAATTTCCAATATTTTTTTCTTTAAAAGAGGGGAAATGAGCTTCAAAAGAGGGAAAATCGCCTCGGATTCCATTTATTTACGTTCCTTATCCTATTCGCCAAAACTTTCGATGGTCAGTTTTTATGCCAAAAAAAAAGTTTTTCTTCTTCTTTCCTTTTTTTTTACCCTTGTACCTACATGTGAAGTATGGTGCCAAATATTGCCCATACTTTGCATTATTTACCTTTACCTATTGTATTGGACTAATAAATAAAACGTATATATTTATAGTGCTTATTTATACTGCTCACATAGGACTGAAAAGTCCCTTTACTCCAGCAGTAATAGTAATAGTGCTTATTTATACTGCTCGCATAGGACTGAAAAGTCCCTTTACTCCAGCAGTAGGCTACTACTATTATTGTGGTCAAATTCTCAAATTATATTGAGGATAAAATTCCATACCTCGGCTGGGATTGAACCCACGCCCTTCTGTTTATCAGGCGAGCGCCTTGACCACTACACCACCGAGGCAACAGTAGGTACCTTACATGCTTTTATTTGAAAACATCCAAAAATTTTGAAAGGATATGCAAGTGTATCACCAAAATACATCTCAAAGTGTAGTATCCATATTATTAGATGACACAGAATCCACTATGTAGCTTAATTAATCCACTATTTTAATTGGGGTCTCATAAAATTATCAAGGTGTATTAATCAAAGAACGACATTTTAAACGCTTTACAGACAGTAATTCCTTGTAGTTACCAACCAAGTTTCAATTGAATCAACCCAGCAAAAGTGGCTCAAAATTTAGTTACAAGTTAAAAGCATGTAAGTAATACCCAACTTGGATTTGTTTCCAGACAAGGTGGTGATGAAGATCTCAATTGTGTTTATGTTGATTTGTATTGCAATCACCACCACATCGGCCTCTCCATTATTCAATAACTGGCAGGAGAGTGCAGACCTCGACAGTTGGAGTGAACCCTCCTCTTTCCTCGACGGTTGGAATGGATTCTCACTCGGAAAAAGAGAGAAAAGAGAAACCACCAAAGAAAAAGAACCCTTCTATAAGAAATTTGGGTTTTTTAATAAGTTGAAAAATGCCTACCAGATATTTAAAGAGGAACTTGAAAGGCAAAAAGTTGCGCGTGGGCTGGTAACAACTAAAAAACTTTACACAATTGATCCAGAGACTAATCTGATAAAGCGAAATGACAAAGACTGATTGGATAAGGCCCAGGGGTGTACAAACTCAAGGCGACCGCGGGCCGCATTGGAACAAAAATTGTTGGCCGCGGGCCGCAATAATTTTTAGCTTAGGGTTAGTCTACTTAGACTTACCCCCTCCCCCTGTGTTATTGAAAATGAATCAAAAGTAAATAGCGCCGCAGGAATTTTTATTATTATACCACTGGATGACAATATCAACACAGCCTATTCAAACAAGATAGCCAAATATGAAGATCTTAGGCGTCAGTTAAAAAACATCTATAACAGGGTTGTCCAACCTTTGCGCACCCGAGGGCCACAAGAGACCAAGGTAGAGAGTTGGCGGGCCGCAAAGTTAAAAATTCAACTCACAGGTGGGGCCTTCTACACGGGTTTTTGTGGGCTTTCGCGGGCCGCAGAAATGAACTCGCGGGCCGCATGCGGCCCTTGGGCCGCGGGTTGGACAACCCTGATCTATAATAATAATGTGTTCATATTTCCAATAGTCATTACAACCAATGGGCTTGTACACAAAAACACGTTCAGTAATCTGGAAAAAAATAAGATAAAGAACGCCAGAAATGTTGTAAAGAAATGCCAAAAATCAGTTATCATCTCAACAACTGGAATTATAAGAAGAGTGCTTGCAGAGGAAGAATGAAGTACCTACATGTGAAGTATGGTGCCAAATATTGCCCATACTTTGCATTATTTACCTTTACCTATTGTATTGGACTAATAAATAAATAATAATAATAATAATAATAATAATAATAATAATAATAATAATAATAATAATAATAATAATAATAATAATAATAATAATAATAATAATAATAATAATAATAATAATAATAATAATAATAATAATAATAATAATAATAATAATAATAATAATAATAATAATAATAATAATAATAATAATAATAATAATAATAATAATAATAATAATAATAATAATAATAATAATAATAATAATAATAATAATAATAATAATAATAATAATAATAATAATAATAATAATAATAATAATAATAATAATAATAATAATAATAATAATAATAATAATAATAATAATAATAATAATAATAATAATAATAATAATAATAATAATAATAATAATAATAATAATAATAATAATAATAATAATAATAATAATAATAATAATAATAATAATAATAATAATAATAATAATAATAATAATAATAATAATAATAATAATAATAATAATAATAATAATAATAATAATAATAATAATAATAATAATAATAATAATAATAATAATAATAATAATAATAATAATAGTAATAATAATAATAATAACAATAATAATAATCAAAATACAAACATATTTACGAGTGTGTACCAAGGACGCTACTGTAATTTTTTTGTAAAAATCGAATTTCTTAGATACTAACCCCAGACAATGTTGCTTAACCGTTTTTCTCGTAAACGGTAAGAGCTATCGAAAAAAGTATGTAAGTCGACCCACATTAATCTGGGATCAATCAGATATTTAAAATCATAACCTTAAATTTAGAAAATATTGATTCCTAGATTCCTAGGTAGTCACAAAAGATAATGAGAAAAATTCAAATTCAAAATAGCGGAAAATATCTTTGAAAGGTCTAAAATTAAATTTTATTTCCATTTATTTTGTCGTTCCAAAGTACAAGCAACCGTAACATCACGGTACAAGGATTTATTGACGTTCTGTCAAGGTCCAAGGTCCTAGTAAGGTCCTCTAGGTACTCTCCAGTTTTACATTTGGTTTGGATGTTTGTTTGTTCCACTCTAGGTAACTCGCGATATCCTGGTCCGATTTCGATGAAATTTGGTATTAAGTATAATCCTTGAAATTTGGGGTCCAAGAACCGAGACGGGACCATTTTTGGTCCCCCAGTACATCTGATGTTTACTTGAGTCATCATTATAAACCTTTCTATTGTTTCTGCAAAAAAGGCACTTATGTCAAAATACCATAGCTCAGGTAAATACATTGTTTTTAATAGAGTTTTATATGACAGGATTGACATTTGGACTGATTGGTCGTTGGTATCTATTTATAAATACATATTTATGTACATGAAGCTTGTCATGAATCAATTTTAAACTTTTGCCACGAAAAGGAGGAAAATAAAGTAGAGCATCGCGCCGCAGGCGAAATTTTTTCAAAATTTGATCTACCTACAACCTTTCAGAAAAATAATTTTAAAAAATCCTTTTAACAGTCTTGACACATTTTGATTTTCTTCCACAATTTTTTCATTTGTTTAATTTTTTATTTTTCCTTAAATCGAAATGAGCTCACGGGCCGCACAAAAGGAGTTGGCGGGCCGCAGTGCACAGCTGGATAAGCTGTGATTTAGGACTCAGGTACTTACTTCTTGTCTGCGGGCCCACTCATCTCATCAGTATCATCAAGCTGGTGACAACAGCCAACGACCAATCAGTCCAAATGTCAATCCTGTCATATAAAACTCTATTAAAAACAATGTATTTACCTGAGCTATGGTATTTTGACATAAGTGCCTTTTTTGCAGAAACAATAGAAAGGTTTAAGCCAACGACCAATCAGTCCAAATGTCAATCCTGTCATATAAAACTCTATTAAAAACAATGTATTTACCTGAGCTATGGTATTTTGACCTAAGTGCCTTTTTTGCAGAAACAATAGAAAGGTTTGTAATGATGACTCAAGTAAACATCAGATGTACTGGGGGACCAAAAATGGTCCCGTCTCGGTTCTTGGACCCCAAATTTCAAGGATTATACTTAATACCAAATTTCATCGAAATCGGACCAGGATATCGCGAGTTACCTAGAGTGGAACAAACAAACATCCAAACCAAATGTAAAACTGGAGAGTACCTAGAGGACCTTACTAGGACCTTGGACCTTGACAGGTGGAACAAACAAACATCCAAACCAAATGTAAAACTGGAGAGTACCTAGAGGACCTTACTAGGACCTTGGACCTTGACAGAACGTCAACGTCAATAAATCCTTGTACCGTGATGTTACGGTTGCTTGTACTTTGGAACGACAAAATAAATGGAAATAAAATTTAATTTTAGACCTTTCAAAGATATTTTCCGCTATTTTGAATTTGAATTTTTCTCATTATCTTTTGTGACTACCTAGGAATCTAGGAATCAATATTTTCTAAATTTAAGGTTATGATTTTAAATATCTGATTGATCCCAGATTAATGTGGGTCGACTTACATACTTTTTTCGATAGCTCTTACCGTTTACGAGAAAAACGGTTAAGCAACATTGTCTGGGGTTAGTATCTGGGATTTTCTTCGTTATCTGTTATATTCTTTTTTTACCTATCGTTTTGTTTGTACAAAAAAGAACGTAACAGATAACGAACACAGTGGAATAATTATACTGAGAAAACAAATAAATATTTTAAAAAAAATCATTGTTTCCTGTTTTTAATTAATTAATTCAAAAACTGATTTGAATAATTTGTTTTATTAATTTCATTCGTTAGTTAGGACAAGACAAAACATTGAACAAATAAAAGGTATGATTATTTGAGCGTCCGCTAGGTTCGCTTGGGTTATCGTATTTGGTTTTCGCACGCTTTGCTAAATCTAAAAACGTGACGTAAACAAGATGGCGCCAACATGGGTTGCGTTATCGGGATCAAGAAGCGATGCGAAATCTCTCTATTGTATGTTAAGTGTAGGAAGCAGGTTTCTGCTCAAGGTATCCCGAAATCGAAGAGAAAAATATTTGACCCGATTACATTACTTTCCTTCCTATAGGATAAGGAAAGTAAAAAGACAAGATAGAAGAAAGCTAGCCGTTCCGAGAATGAACATTATTCGTTAAGGATAAAATGCGCCCCGGGCGGGAATCGAAACCGCGGCCTAGCGCTTACGAGGCAGGCGCGCTACCACTACCAACCAAGCTAACTAGGCTGGCTTTTCAAGTTTAAACGCCCTACACTTTTACAAATTTACGATGATGAAATTTCCATGTTAGAAACGCGCGTAAATTTAAATTCTTTTTGAATAGATCACGGTTATTTTACATTTTTGAAGGGGACATTGATTTTGACTGAAATTTTTCGATGTTGGTAGGTATCTTAATTAATTCAGAAATTAATTAAAAACAAAAACATGGCAACAAACTTATTTTTTATGTAATAATTAATTATTATTTTTTTCTTTTCTTCGTTATCTGTTATATTCTTTTTTTACCTATCGTTTTGTTTGTACAAAAAAGAACGTAACAGATAACGAACACAGTGGAATAATTATACTGAGAAAACAAATAAATATTTTAAAAAAAATCATTGTTTCCTGTTTTTAATTAATTAATTCAAAAACTGATTTGAATAATTTGTTTTATTAATTTCATTCGTTAGTTAGGACAAGACAAAACATTGAACAAATAAAAGGTATGATTATTTGAGCGTCCGCTAGGTTCGCTTGGGTTATCGTATTTGGTTTTCGCACGCTTTGCTAAATCTAAAAACGTGACGTAAACAAGATGGCGCCAACATGGGTTGCGTTATCGGGATCAAGAAGCGATGCGAAATCTCTCTATTGTATGTTAAGTGTAGGAAGCAGGTTTCTGCTCAAGGTATCCCGAAATCGAAGAGAAAAAAATTTGACCCGATTACATTACTTTCCTTCCTATAGGATAAGGAAAGTAAAAAGACAAGATAGAAGAAAGCTAGCCGTTCCGAGAATGAACATTATTCGTTAAGGATAAAATGCGCCCCGGGCGGGAATCGAAACCGCGGCCTAGCGCTTACGAGGCAGGCGCGCTACCAACCAAGCTAACTAAGCTGGCTTTTCAAGTTTAAACGCCCTACACTTTTACAAATTTACATGTATTTTACTTGTGGAATCAGAATTAAACTTCCAACCTCCAACACTGAAAGTGGGGTAATTTGATAATTGAGTAGCCCAGTTAAAAAAGAATAAATGTGAAGAATATAAATGGCCCACCCTGTATGAATGATCTATAAACAAATAAAAATAAATACAATTTATACTTTTCGGTGAAAAGATCGATGATCCTGTCTACAACTCACATATCATATAAAAATGTCTCAATATTGATTGAATGAATGGCTTCCCATATTATGTACATATATTGTTGCTTAAAACCTATGTATACTCTAAACCATTTGAAGTCCAAGATGGCGTCTTATGGCAAGTCAAGGTTGGGACTTGTCACAAGAGGGGACATCGTATCAGATTCTGAAAAGAAACAGACTCTGATGTACTTACCCTGTGGGTGTGGTTATCTACCGGGTTGAGATGAGCTCGGACGAGGTGAGATAGGATGTTGTTTCTACAGTTTGCATTGGAGTGGTAACTTGTATTTTATTGAAAATCGCTAAAAGAATATCCCATTATGCAAAATACTTAAGTTTACCGAGATTCAAATGAACTAGCCCAGTAAAAGTGACTCAAAAGTTAGTCACAAGATTTGATCCATAATATGAACAAGTTGAATAAGAGCAGATAAAAAGCAATACTCAACTTGGATTTGTTTCCAGACAAGGTGGTGATGAAGATCTCAATTGTGTTTATGTTGAGTTGTATTGCAATCACCACCACATCGGCCTCTCCAATATTCAAGAACTGGCAGGAGAGAGCAGACATCAACAGTTGGAGTAACCTTTCGTCTCTCTTGAACCGTTTTAGAAAATTCTCACTCGGAAAAAATGCTAAAGAACCATTCTATAAGAAGTTTTGGTTTGTTAAGAAGTTGCAAAAGTACTTCGCTTCTAGGAGAGAGCAGCGTGAAACAAACAAATCGAAGGATCTTTACGAGCGAGTAAGAACCATTCTATAAGAAGTTTTGGTTTGTTAAGAAGTTGCAAAAGTACTTCGCTTCTAGGAGAGAGCAGCGTGAAACAAACAAATCAAAGGATCTTTACGAGCGAGCGAAAAAGCAGTATTTTAGACAATTACAGGAGGACGGAATAGAGGAGCGATTACGAGGCACAACTAGAAACCCTCTCTTCCCTCCAGACATATCAGAAGAATGGTGGCCCCCTACTATCACATATGCAAGAAAAGAGAAATTCAGATATCAGGATCAGGACAATCACGGGAGCCACTACAAGCTTAAACGATAAGATCATACAATATACAATTGAGAAAAAGCAGTATTTTAGACAATTAAAGGAGGACGGAATAGAGGAGCGATTACGAGGCACAACTAGAAACCCTCTCTTCCCTCCAGACATATCAGAAGAATGGTGGCCCCCTACTATCACATATGCAAGAAAAGAGAAATTCAGACATCAGGACAATCACGGGAGCCACTACAAGCTTAAACGATAAGATCATACAATTGAGTAAAATATTAGCATGGGGGATAAAACAAGGTCAGTCTGGCTAGGGGACGTTAAACAGAGAGTAGACTAGCGTCTGGCTGTGGGACTCTAAACAGCCTAGCGAGCTGGCAGTTTCAAAGGGTTCTCTCCGCTTTTTAAGACCAAGCACAAGTCGTCGCGATGGTTGACGAGCCAGCCACTTTTACATTGCTAGAGCTAGAGACCATCACCTCGGTGTAAAGCAGATACAAAAAGATATCTTTATTCTGCTATTGCCATTCGGCAAAAGCTAAAGCCGCTAACGGTGTAAAGCAGATACAAAAAGATATCTTTATTCTGCTATTGCCATTCGGCAAAAGCTAAAGCCGCTAATGTAAAGCAGATACAAAAAGATATCTTTATTCTGCTATTGCCATTCGGCAAAAGCTAAAGCCGCTAAAACTTTCTTCGTTTTAGTCTCAATATTTTTTTTAATTTTTATAGTTTTTTCTGAGATAATAAAAAAAAATCATGAGAATCACCAATTAGCCCAGTTAAAAAAGAATAAATGTGAAGAATATAAATGGCCCATCCTGTATGAATGATCTATAAACAAATAAAAAATAAATACAATTTATACTTTTCAGTGAAAAGATCGATGATCCTGTCTACAACTCATATATCATATAAAACTGTCTCAATATTGATTGCATGAATGGCTTCCCATATTATGTATATTGTTGCTTAAAACCTATGTATGGTAACTTGAGCAAGGATAGCGTGGGAGTGTTGGGTTGTTGGGTATTTTTTCTAACCCTCTGTCCGGGGCAGCCATGTTTAAAATTTCTTTTATATATATATATTTTTTTTTGCTTTGTAATATCTAATATAAATGAAAAGTATAATATAAACGTGCAAACTCGAGGTAAAAAGTAAAAAAAAATGAATTCAGATTGTATACAATACAAGTTGCGGTATATATATATATATATTTTTTTTTGCTTTGTAATATCTAATATAAATGAAAAGTATAATATAAACGTGCAAACTCGAGGTAAAAAGTGAAAAAAAAATGAATTCAGATTGTATACAATACAAGTTGCGGATATTTTATTGAAAATCGCTAAAAGAATATCCCATTATGCAAAATACTTAAGTTTACCGAGATTCAAATGAACTAGCCCAGTAAAAGTGGCTCAAAAGTTAGTCACAAGATTTGATCCATATATGAACAAGTTGAATAAGAGCAGATAAAAAGCAATATTCAACTTGGATTTGTTTCCAGACAAGGTGGTGATGAAGATTAATCAAAATTTCGAAGTTCCCGCCAACTTTACACACTCATGAAGGCTGTGTTAAGTTACCACATCATTTTCCACACGCCAAGAAAGGATGGGAATGGCCTATCTCAACCCAATACATAACCACACCCTGTAACCATAAAGCTGTGTACACACAGCGGTAATCAAAATTTCGAAGTTCCCGCCAACTTTACACACTCATGAAGGCTGTGTTAAGTTACCACATCATTTTCCACACGCCAAGAAAGGACGGGAATGGCCTATCTCAACCCAATACATAACCACACCCTGTAAACATAAAGCTGTGTACACACAGCGGCGACGCCGTCGATCGATTAGGTGAAATGGTAAATCGCGAGGCAGTGTACCGTTTCAGTCGACGTCAATCGACGGAGTCAACTACTAGGGATGTAAATGAGTTGCAAATATATCGATATAAATCGATATATCGACGAGAAGTATATCGATATATATCGGTTTTCGATATATCGCAACATCCCTATCATCTTTTTTTTTTTTTTGTAGTTTTAAAAGATGAGTGTTCCACCGCCGTTTTTATTTCGTAGCAATGAAACAACTGCTACATTAGACGCATGTGGCCTGTGTCGTAGCATGCCCATCCAGTAGTATGCCCTTTCATCGGATGGGCGAGAAGAGGACACATACTTCTACTTTCCGTCTGTGTCGTAGCATGCCCATCCCGTAGTATGCCTCTCATCAGATGGGCGAGAAGAGACACAATACTTCCCATTTACGGTGTGAGTTAACATGCCCATCCCGTAGTATGCCTCTCATCAGATGGGCGAGAAGAAGACACATACTTTCCGTCTGTGTCGTAGCATGCCCATCCCGTAGTATGCCTCTCATCAGATGGGCGAGAAGAGACACAATACTTCCCATTTACTTAGGTGCTGGGTCAACACGAGAACACCAGAAAGTAACCCGTTGAAATATTTGCAATCGAAAAACGAGTACAATTTTTGTCGATGGTGGGATTCGAACCCGGGACCTTCTGCATGGCAAGCAAGCGCGTTACCACTGGACCAACCGTGCCCCGACCACCTTATATGTGAATACTCCTTGCAGATTTGTACAGTCGGTTTCGCTTTCAGCTAATATTGGCCTCCTCTTTGTAGCTTTTGAACGGCTTGGAATTTTTTTATGTGTGTAAAGATTTAAAATAAGAAAAGACCCACGACCCATCTCATAGAACATAATGTTTATTATTGGTGGCCCTAGCCAATCCTTGTCACCCTAGGGTCCATTTTTGGCCTAAAAAAAAACACTCCAACACCAACAACATACAAACAAACAAAAAAGTAAATAAAAGCTCCTTACACGACCCATCTCATAGAACATAATGTTTATTATTGGTGGCCCTAGCCAATCCTTGTCACCCTAGGGTCCATTTTTGGCCTAAAAAAAACACTCCAACACCAACAACATACAAACAAACAAAAAAGTAAATAAAAGCTCCTTACTTGAATTTGTTTCCAGACAAGGTGGTGATGAAGATCTCGATTGTGTTTATGTTGATTTGTATTGCAATCACCACCACATCGGCCTCTCCATTATTCAATAACTGGCAGGAGAGTGCAGACAAATCGAAGATTCTCTCCGCTCGAATAAAAGGTTAAAATACACCGAAAACCGCCAAAAAGCGGTAAAATGCCGCCAAGAGTTGCACCGGTCTTAACCAAAAGTTTCGTGTCGCATCCTTTTCACATATGACAGCTACATACCAAATTTCAAGTCTCTAGCTCTTACCTAGATATTTTGTTTACAGACAGACACACACGGACCAATGGCTGAAACTTTGGATTTAGGCTCTAGGGACCTTAAATCGTGTTTTGGGACTAAAAATTGACCATCGAAAATTTGATCCGATTACATTACTTTCCTTCCTATAGGATAAAAAGAAAAGATGATAATTACCTATGGTTAATTAAATTCAAGTTTCCAACATGCATATTAGGTACATAGGTGTGATAGACCGTACACACTATAAAATTCAAAAACCTTGCAAACTAAATGTAACAAGGATTTTGAAATGTAAACAAAACAAAATACTCTTTTGGAGTAAGTAAAAGCATTGAGTATGACTTCTTAATAAATAAAATTGGAGAACCTTTTTAATTTTCAATGGAAACGTAGAAAAAGATATGACATTTTTTGAAAATAAGAAACAGCGAGAAGTTATACTATGAAAATAACGCGAAATTCGACTAAATTGTTGCATATTGCATACACAGAAACATGTACATGTATGTAGGTCTGTCTGTTACGGCACTGTTACTCTGATGGACCTTTTGTTGTCCTCTTTTCAGTGTATTGCAATCACCACCACATCGGCCTCTCCATTATTCAATAACTGGCAGGAGAGTGCAGACCTCAACAGTTGGAGTAATCCCTCCTTCAACAGTGGGAGTAAATACCTACTAGGGGAAAGCGCTAAAGAATTTTTCTATAAGAAGTTTGAGTTTGTTAAGAATTTGTTCAAGTACTTCGGTTCTTTGATAGATCAGTTTAAAGCATACAAATCGAAGATTCTCTCCGCTCGAATAAAAAAGCAGTCTGAAAGACAATTAAGGGAGGAAGGACTAGAGGCAGCTAAAAAGCCCCACATGAGATACAGAAGAGAAGACATCTCAAAGTTCAGGACTCGCCTCAACGGTCGAAGTGAATTCCTATTTGGAAGAGAACCTTTCTATACGAAGTTTTGGTTTGGCAAGAAGTTGCACAAGTTCTTCTCTCATATGAGAGTGGGGCTAAAAAGCCCCACATGAGATACAGAAGAGAAGACATCTCAAAGTTCAGGACTCGCCTCAACGGTCGAAGTGAATTCCTATTTGGAAAAGAACCTTTCTATACGAAGTTTTGGTTTGGCAAGAAGCTGCACAAGTTCTTCTCTGATATGAGAGTGGAGTATGGACGTTACAAATTGAGGAAAACCATCGATCGATTGAACAAGCAGAAGCTAAAAAGCCCCACATGAGATACAGAAGAGAAGACATCTCAAAGTTCAGGACTCGCCTCAACGGTTGGAGTGAATTCCTATTTGGAAAAGAACCTTTCTATACGAAGTTTTGGTTTGGCAAGAAGTTGCACAAGTTCTTCTCTCATATGAGAGTGGAGTATGGACGTTACAAATTGAGGAAAACCATCGATCGATTGAACAAGCAGAATGAAAAAAAATTAAGGGAGCACCCCACAAAAAAAACCCACACGATGGCCCCCACTTTCAAATATTATGAAGATGGAAAATTCGTAGGTTTCGTATCATTCACTCGACGCACAACTACTCAAAGGATACAATTTGATCCCTCCTATTTCCTCAACGGTCAGAGTGAATTCCCATTTGGAAAAGAACCCTTCTATACGAAGTTTTGGTTTGGCAAGAAGTTGTACAAGTTCTTCTTTCGTGTGAGAGTGGGGTATGAACGTTACAAATTGAAGAAACACTTCGATCGATTGTACAAGCAGAGTGAAAAAAAATTAAGGGAGCACCCCACAAAAAAAACCCACACGATGGCCCCCACTTTCAAATATTATGAAGATGGAAAATTCGTAGGTTTCGTATCATTCACTCGACGCACAACTACTCAAAGGATACAATTTGATCCCTCCTATTTCCTCAACGGTCAGAGTGAATTCCCATTTGGAAAAGAACCTTTCTATACGAAGTTTTGGTTTGGCAAGAGGTTGTACAAGTTCTTCTTTCGTGTGAGAGTGGGGTATGAACGTTACAAATTGAAGAAACACTTCGATCGATTGTACAAGCAGAGTGAAAAAAAATTAAGGGAGCACCCCACAAAAAAAACCCACACGATGGCCCCCACTTTCAAATATTATGAAGATGGAAAATTCGTAGGTTTCGTATCATTCACTCCAAGCACAACTACAGGACCCCGTCAAAGGATACAATTTGGAAAAGAACCTTTCTATACGAAGTTTTGGTTTGGCAAGAGGTTGTACAAGTTCTTCTTTCGTGTGAGAGTGGGGTATGAACGTTACAAATTGAAGAAACACTTCGATCGATTGTACAAGCAGAGTGAAAAAAAATTAAGGGAGCACCCCACAAAAAAAACCCACACGATGGCCCCCACTTTCAAATATTATGAAGATGGAAAATTCGTAGGTTTCGTATCATTCACTCCAAGCACAACTACAGGACCCCGTCAAAGGATACAATTTGGAAAAGAACCTTTCTATACGAAGTTTTGGTTTGGCAAGAAGTTGCACAAGTTCTTCTCTCGTGTGAGAGTGGAGAATGAACGTAACAAATTGAAGAAATCCATCGATCGATTGAACAAGCAGAATGAAAAACAATTAAGGGAGCACCCCCACACGATGGCCCACACTTTCAAGTATTATATAGATGGAAAATTAGTAGGTTTTGTATCATTCACTCGACGCACTACTACAGGACCCTATAAAACCGCAAAATTTTATCCTTTCAGCTTCAGTACACGATCTAATGTCATACATGTAGACTTTATTTGCATCCTCTTATTAAACAAATTGACTTATCTAGAATTAGGGTAAAGTGTTTATGGTGATGACTCATAGAATGTTCTGGAGGATTAAATTCGAGCACCAAAATGGACTCCGCTCAGTGCAGTGTAGGGACCCCAATCCCCTAAAATCATCGACGTGCATTCATGTTTCAACCTCAAGTACATAGCACCAAATTTCATGAAAATCGGACTAGGCAATCGCGAGTTATAGCGGTACAAACAAACATTCAAACACCTAAACAAAAAGCAAAACTGTCGAGTTAAATCATAGAAATCATTATCGTTTGGTCAATGAAGTCAAACAAGTACGGACTCACGACTAGGCCTTGATCTAATCCGACTTGAACTGGAATTTCCCCTGTCAGACACCCATACAATATTCCATATAAATGCGAAGTCAAACAAGTACGGACTCACGACTGGGCCTTGATCTAATCCGACTTGAACTGGAATTTCCCCTGTCAGACACCCATACAATATTACATATATATGCATACGAATGAAAAAAAAAAAAAAAAAAAAAAAAATCAAAATTAAATAATTCCTACCCGAAAACATAATCCCATGCGTCTGACGTCTGACACAAAGAGTATTTCCCTTTCGGAATCTGAAACTATTTCCCCTCTTCTGAAACTCATTTCCCCTCTTTTAAGGAAAAATACAAAATTTTGTTTAAACACTAGGTGGCGTGGTAGCGCGTGTACTAAACCATTTGAAGTCCAAGATGGCGTCTTATGGCAAGTCAAGGTTGGGACTTGTCACAAGAGGGGACATCGTATCAGATTCTGAAAGGAAACAGACTCTGATGTACTCACTCTGTGGTTGTGGTTATCTACCGGGTTGAGATGAGCTCGGACGAGGTGAGATAGGATATTGTTTCTACAGTTTGCATTGGAGTGGTAACTTACATCGATCGATTGAACAAGCAGAATGAAAAACAATTAAGGGAGCACCCCCACACGATGGCCCCCACTTTCAAGTATTATATAGATGGAAAATTAGTAGGTTTTGTATCATTCACTCGACGCACAACTACAGGACCCTATAAAACCGCAAAGGAGGTGAGATAGGATATTGTTTCTACAGTTTGCATTGGAGTGGTAACTTAACACATTGAACGCCATGAAGAGGTGAGATAGGATATTGTTTCTACAGTTTGCATTGGAGTGGTAACTTAACACATTGAACGCCATGAAAACCCTATAGGGTTCTCAGTGGATTTATATCTGGTACATGAGAACCTTATAGGGTTCTCACAGCATGTTATATCTGGTAAATGAGAACCCTATAGGGTTCTCAGGAGGTTGTTTTCGTTTCATACGTGAGGGACTCATAGGGTTCTCATTTCAATGCATTCCTTATGGGGAATATGTTGCTTTGGTACCAGACTACAACTTGGCATGCTTGGTTCGCAAATAGCATGTACAGGGTGTATGTGAGGGTGGTTCAAAATCTGGGGTAGTAAAAGAAGTAATTATTGGACAAAGTAGTAAGATATTTTGTATCTACATTATTTATTGTTTGCTTGAATCAAATAGGTACAACTAAATTTACCTACCTACTTCAAAGAATTTAAAGTAATGGAATTGCCTACAGCATACAAGGTCATCAAAGTTATCATTTTCTATGTGTATCATTATAACACGACAAGCACAGGAATTTAAAATACAACTAAATTTACCTACTTCAAAGAATGTAAAGTAATGGAATTGCCTACAGCATACAAGGTCATCAAAGTTATCATTTTCTATTTGTATCATTATAACACGACAAGCACAGGAATTTTTCACATCGGAAACATTTTGTTACTATTTTCTTGCAATGATCTTGTGCATACTTCCGATCATTTTCCCTGCCTACCTGAGAACCCTATAGGGTTCTCACACAAAAGCTGAAATGTAAATGTAAATGCAGTTTCTTTGTGTTATTATATCACAACTTTGGTGCTCACTGCAGCATTGTAGGATTTTTCCCAATATCTCAATAATCCTAACATCCAATGTTTACCTACCATGCTCGCACCGGTCGTATCTCAATAATCCTAACATCCAATGTTTACCTACCATGCTGGCACCGGTCGCTATGCGCATTTAAATGTCATAGCTAACAAGGTACTCGTATGTATCGGAGAACAAAATGGAGAAATCTAAATTCAAGTTCTGCTTCCCTGTATCACCACACCAAGTAAAAAAAATCTGGTGTGAACATCACACGACTTTCCTTATCCTATTGAATGATGCTTATTTGAGTGTTCTTTTACCCTAACTTTTACAATATCTCTAACCGTTTAGTCGGTATAGCTGAAAACCGCCAAAAAACGGTCAAAATCTGCCCAAAAGCGGTCAAATAGCGCCAACCGCAGCATCTATCTCAACCAAACGTTTTGTGTTGCATCCTTGTCACATTTGTAAACTAGGTACATACAAAATTTCAAGTCTCTAGCTCATACCGTTCCCGAGATATTGTTAAAATACACCGAAAACCGCCAAAAAGCGGTAAAATGCCGCCAAGAGTTGCACCGGTCTTAACCAAAAGTTTCGTGTCGCATCCTTTTCACATATGACAGCTACATACCAAATTTCAAGTCTCTAGCTCTTACCTAGATATTTTGTTTACAGACAGACACACACGGACCAATGGCTGAAACTTTGGATTTAGGCTCTAGGGACCTTAAATCGTGTTTTGGGACTAAAAATTGACCATCGAAAATTTGATCCGATTACATTACTTTCCTTCCTATAGGATAAAAAGAAAAGATGATAATTACCTATGGTTAATTAAATTCAAGTTTCCAACATGCATATTAGGTACATAGGTGTGATAGACCGTACACACTATAAAATTCAAAAACCTTGAAAAAAATAGGGAAAAAAAAAAAAAAAAAAAAAAAAAAAAAAAAAAAAAAAAAAAAAAAAAACACCCTTCAAGGACTCCTATTGCGATCATTTAACATTAAAAATTATCTGGTTTGCACTAGTTTCCATACAGAACAGAGTTTTGTCTCTCCTGAAAAAATTCATTTTTGGACAAATCCCCTATTGACAATGAGTGATTCAATTTTCCGACAGATTCAACCCAATACAAGAACACTGCCTAGCCAAAGATAAAATGTACCTATTATAAAAATATAAACACTATGTATAAACCATCTAAATCCAAAATAGGTTCTCTATCGTTGATCTTATGACACATGGTCTCTTCATCTTGTCTCCCACCAGGGGTGACATAGGCTATTTAAATTTGTCATATTCCATCCCGATTCAAAATGGCAGCACCTCAAAGTTATGACTTTTATGCCACGCTGATTTCATACAAAGGACGGGTCAACCACTAGTAAAGCTAGTGGTTTCCCCATCCGTGGCACAAGCTCTGCTTATACAGATGGGTATACCGTTTAAAGAAAAATGTATGTTCTGAGTCTTTTGTCAATCAAATATAAATGGAAACTTATTAAAAAAAAAGACTATTCATATAAAGGCGAGCGTCTTGACCATTACACCACCGAGGCAGGTGTATAATACTGCTCAAAGAAAACGCATATGATTCATTAATTGATTGACCCTCGGGGCCAATCAATTTTTTTTCTTTTTTAAGTTTAACTTTCGAGCAATCTGATTTTTAAAAATTAAAAAAAAAAAAAAAAAAAAAAGACATCCACTAATTTTCTATAGTTTTCATTCTTCAGTTGCACTAGTTCCAGAAGTGAGAAATGGATAGTGAAATGGACACATCCACCAATTATCTAATTTTTCAGTCTTCAATTACAGCAGTGAGGATTATTATTATTATTATTATTATTATTATTATTATTATTATTATTATTATTATTATTATTATTATTATTATTATTATTATTATTATTATTATTATTATTATTATTATTATTATTATTATTATTATTATTATTATTATTATTATTATTATTATTATTATTATTATTATTATTATTATTATTATTATTATTATTATTATTATTATTATTATTATTATTATTATTATTATTATTTTTTTTTAATCTGGTTTGAACATCACAATACCTTCTATTGCCTAGGTACATTACAGAGCTAAAAAAAATCACAAGTTCTGGTCTAGGAAATAAAAAAAGTTTAGAGAATTTGTTGTCGTTGTTGTTCTTGTTCTTTTTTTTCTATATCATCCATGACTAGTTGATTAGGTACCTAGTCCCACTTCTCATTCTGCCCGAACACTATCAATAATATTGACAATATTTCTATCATCACTATACTGAACTCTGTTCCTAATGAACTGAAGAATTCATTGAATAACAAAAATAAAATGAAGAAGGAATTACAAATATATTATTTAGAAAAACAACAATGAAATACTAACACAATCAAGTTAACAATTTTGTCTGAGAAGTACGCTGTCAACCCAGACTTTGGGTAGTCTGTCAATATATATATTATTATTATTTTTTTTTAAATAATTTTACGGAGAGTTGATTGTTTTATTGATTGATTTATGGGTTGATTCTCTCATATAAAATTCACGAAAAAAAGGGCCAAAAATAGCCTTTTAGGCCACACAAGGGCCGGCTGAAGACAAAAACGAACATGACATTTGGAAGGGTCATGCTGGGAATTTTCCTATCCCTAAAACTTTACAGAATTAAAAACTTTCGTTCAAAAGTTACGAGGGGGGGGGGCTGCCGCCATCTTACGTGAACCATACTGCATGCTAGGTACCGTGTCGATTATTTAACCCCAGTGCTTCTCAAAGTTGTTTCTACCGCTGCACACTTTTCAAGAGTCCTCTTTCCGCGACTTTGAGAAGCACTGATATACATAGATGTTGTTTACATGTGCGCTAAGCGATGTGGGGTCACCCCAGGTGGATTGTAATGGTAATAAAATTACTTTTTATTCAACAAAATAAAATAACTTACAATATTGAGAAAACAAAATAATATACATATAAAATATATATAAAAATAATAAATGTATATTTTCCTTTAGCTTGTTGGAATGCTTTATTATCGTGCTGTACCTCTCGATATAGAGTTGAACGTTAGAGTTTCGGAACCCAGTCACTCAATTGGCTTCCGGCGCCCAGTTGTGTAGATTCGAGATAAATGTGTTTACCTGTCAGTGATGTGCTTACAGAATTTAGATATAAGTGCAGCATCTATGCAAACCTTTCTGGAGTCCGTGCGACCATTACCAGGAAGACAACCTATGTTGCGCACAGTTCTTATTTTAATCAATTTGACTAAACTTTATTTACAATATAAATATGCACAAATGGTAACAAAAATTATGATGGAAGCAAGTTCTAGGACTTTAGGATAAAGTTCGTCTCGGTCGGGAATCGAACCTGTGACCTAGGGTGGCTTTTGATGATTTATATCGTGTTCTTGATATCAAAATGTTGTAATGATGACGAAAGAATTTCTTCACCTGATTTCTCGATGAAGATAATCTTTTCTTACACGTTGACATTAATTTTTCTGAACGCATTTTGTTATCAAAAGCTATTAAGTAATTTTGTTTTTCGTTATTAGGATAAAAGGACCCAAAAATTTCCTATTCAAAAGTTCAATCGTAAAGCAACTGCGATTGAACTTTTTTTCAAACGTGATATTGTCGATGATGAAAAAACAGATTTTAAATCTTTTGCGGTTTCCACCGGAAGATTTTCATCTCGAAAATCTCGTGATGGCATTGAAGATGTCTGAGACAATACTCAATCAGTGTGATTTTTTTTTTCTCTCCTACTGCCCTCCTGTAGGTACATAATTTTGAAACGCCAAAACACGATTTGTACTAAAGTATTTGAAAATTGAGACGATCATTTCGCGCCATTCCAAGTTTTTATATAAAATGAGATTTAGATCAGTGTTGTCCAACGTAGGTAAATATGGCCTTTTTTTAATTCGAAAATGCTAGAGTATGATGAGAATTGTTGTAAAAAATACACACGTTAGACTTATGATGTCTTGTGATTTCACATTCAACTCTGACTCCCATAGCTCTTCCTTGAATATTTTGACTTGAAAACTAAAGTCGAAAGAATGCTGCCGAGTATCGAATATAAGTTGCCCAAGGAAAAAAAAATCTATTCTGTAATACAATACATTGTACAGCCATATTTCAATGATGAAACGTCAATTCCTTGTGCAACGTTTGATATCACAATGATACCAACTTACCATATGTTCCTGAGAAATATGGCTGTTAAAAGACTTGTACATAATAATTTTTAATTTAATATTTACAGACAACCATTTATTAGTTGAAACATTAATTTACAATGAAAAAACAAAAAAGACAAATAATGAACATTAAAATTAAAACAAAAGGTAAACATAATTATTAGAGAATGCCTATCTAAACTGACTGAAAACCTATATCTATATACCTGGAACTATCATTTACCTATCTACATGTTATGGTGTTCTTCTCTGATATGAGAGTGGAGTATGGACGTTACCAATTGAGGAAAACCATCGATCGATTGAACAGGGAGGCAATGAAAAACAGACAGTAGACTAGCGTCTGGCTGTGGGACTCTAACCATTAAAACCTATACTATTACTATCACAGTTTCATTTGACTATTGCATATTGGAGTACATAATAGATACTATGGTATTGAATATTGACAGAGAATAATGAAAACAAACAAAAAAGTAAATAAAACATGTAACACAGACACTCCTTACTTGGATTTGTTCCCAGACAAGGTGGTGATGAAGATCTCAATTGTGTTTATGTCGATTTGTATTGCAATCACCACCACATCGGCCTCTCCATTATTCAATAACTGGCAGGAGAGTGCAGACCTCAACGGGTGGAGTGAACCCTCCGCATCTTTCGACAATGGGAATGAAATCTCCTCCTCCTTCTTCAACAAATGGAATGATGTCTCATTGGGAGGATTCGTCCCATCCTTTTTAGTGAAAGCTGGGCAAAATAAATTTCAAAGACAAATAAAAATGAAGATCAAAAGAAAATACAAGAATTGGCTGAAAAAATTAGCAACAGGAACTCTAAAATATTCTAAAGATACCTTGAAAAGACTATCTCCCGTAGTAACCGCTGAAATTGGAGGTGAAGAAGACGAATTTGGTAAACCAGCACCAGAACTTCGCAAGTTCCAAGTTTTTGAAGTTTAAACTATTATCTTCTAAATATTTCAAGTTTTCTTTTCAAGTGCGCCTTCTTCTATTTGCAAATTAAATCACGTGTAATAGCAGAATTCTAAATTTTCAAGACAGAAGCTTCTAACGTTGAGGAGTCAGAGTTCCAACTTGATAGACCAAGCACTCATGGAAAACATAAATAAAATCAAGGTGAAGTCATGTCCAAAGACAAAATGTCGAGGAAAACGTTATAAATATGATTTGATAAAGATCATCAATTAGAATATTGAAGGTCTGAAGAATGCCTGGTTTGCAAAAAGGAATACATACCTAGGAGAAGATAGACCAAGCACTCATGGAAAACATAAATAAAATCAAGGTGAAGTCATGTCCAAAGACAAAATGTCGAGGAAAACGTTATAAATATGCTTTGATAAAAGATCATCAACTAGAATATTGAAGGTCTGAAGAATGCCTGGTTTGCAAAAAGGAATACATACCTAGGAGAATAAATGAAAATGAATCAGTACTGTGACAAAACTACAAGGTACTCGTATGTATCGGAGAACAAAATGGAGAAATCTAAATTCAAGTTCTGCTTCCCTGTATCACCACACCAAGTAAAAAAAATCTGGTGTGAACATCACACGACTTTCCTTATCCTATTGAATGATGCTTATTTGAGTGTTCTTTTACCCTAACTTTTACAATATCTCTAACCGTTTAGTCGGTATAGCTGAAAACCACCAAAAAACGGTCGAAATCTGCCCAAAAGCGGCCAGGGGGGGGGGGGGGGCAAACAAACAAATCAAATGTTTCATTTTTACTTTCTAGTATTATTTTTCAAAGGTGCCTTTTTTAAGTGTAAAAAATAAAAAATAGTTCCTGATATTTTTTATAAATTTATATAATTTAGATATCCTTTGTAAATACTATGGTTAGGTAAATACTACATATTTAGGTACTCAAGTTATGTTAAACATCGGATACTTGGGTATAAAAGTCTCATTATCCCGACTCGGAGTTTCGTCTACCATGTTGTTGACATTCTTCCTTAAAATTTGAGAGCGAAATCGAATCCATCAAAATTTCATGGATTTACAACCAAACAGAAAGTAAAAATGGAGTGGCCGCCTCAATTAAAAAAAAAAAAACACCTCACCAGTTAAGGGTTAATTTTTAGGGACCTTCGAAAGAAAACAATATATGTAAAAAACACTAGCAAGGGAAACCCTACAGAAAATCCCTAATTCAATTTAATCACTGATTGTAAAAAGTGTATTAGTCCAAAAATGTTTTTTTTCTTCTTTTTTTTTTCTAGAAGATACAAAACACCGTTTTTAACATATGGCCTTGTTGCTTAGCGTGTAAATAAATAAACAAAACAAATATCAGATCTAAGGCAAATTTGGTCTGAATTAAACCCCGGTAAAACGCTGCCTGCAAGAAAGAAAAAGAAAAATTCCAATACGCAGAAAAACATTCATCAGAAGGATGTCCGATTGAAATCCCAACGAACACAACGAAAATATGACAATGAGTTAAAAAAAAAACAAAACGAAACTGCTTTCGCAAATGCTCACTTCCTACCTATTCGACCCATAAGACCAAGGCATATCCAAGATCGGGAATTCGTAAATATAGATAAACCTATGTACAAAAGTGGAGTACGCCCCCGTGTGCAAAGCGGCCAAGAGTCCCGCTACACACGACCACCAAGCAAGGGAAGAGCATTTACAAAAGGTTGAATGTGACTCCACCTTTAGCAACAAGTAATCCCAGACGATACACACCTTTGCAATTTGAGCCAGACAACGACACAGAAGAACAGCGCTACCTCAAACCCCAACAGCATTTCAGAAATTCCAAAAAACGGATACCAATTATAGGTACTACCTTTAACCCTTAAATGGTGAGGTGGGTTCTGATAGACTTCACGAAACTTTATTTTCGTCTTAGCGGCAACCCCATAACACTGAGATTTTTGTGGTTCCCAGTACCTTCAAGTTAGTGTGTTCTTGACCCTGCGAGGAGCATGTGTAAATAAATTAGGTACCTGATTTGTAGCAAACGTCTTCAAAGTTTAGGCGAAAAAAGATTTATACCTAGTATTTTTTTTTACTATTATTATCTTTTTTCTTTTTTTAAACTTAACTTTAGTGTGAGTGATACTAACTGTAGATAATCTGATTTTACCATGGGGGGGGGGGGGGGGGGAAAAAAAAAATCAAATGTTTCATTTTTTACTTTCTAGTATTATTTTTCAAAGGTGCCTTTTTTAAGTGTAAAAAATAAAAAATAGTTCCTGATATTTTTTATAAATTTATATAATTTAGAGATATCCTTTGTAAAATACTATGGTTAGGGTAAACTACTACATATTTAGGTACTCAAGTTATGTTAAACATCGGATACTTGGGTATAAAAGTCTCATTTAACCCGACTCGGAGTTTCGTCTACCATGTTGTTGACATTCTTCCTTAAAATTGAGAGCGAAATCGAATCCTCAAAATTTCATGGATTTACAACCAAATAGAAAGGTAAAAATGGGGTGGCCGCCTCAATTAAAAAAAAAAACACCTCACCAGGTTAAAGGGTTAATTTTTAGGGGGACCTTCGAAAAGAAAACAATATATGTAAAAACACTAGCAAGGGAAACCCTACAGGAAAATCCCTAATTCAATTTAATCACTGATTGTAAAAAGTGTATTAGTCAAAAATGTTTTTTTTTTTTTTTTTTAGGTGTGAGCAGACAAACACCGTTTTTAACATATGGCCTTGTTGCTTAGCCGTGTAAATAAAAACAAAAAAAAAAGGAGGTAAAAAAAAAAAAAAAAAAAAAAAAAAAAAAAAAAAAAAAAAAAAAAAACACCCTTCAAGGACTCCTATTGCGATCATTTAACATTAAAAATTATCTGGTTTGCACTAGTTTCCATACAGAACAGAGTTTTGTCTCTCCTGAAAAAATTCATTTTTGGACAAATCCCCTATTGACAATGAGTGATTCAATTTTCCGACAGATTCAACCCAATACAAGAACACTGCCTAGCCAAAGATAAAATGTACCTATTATAAAAATATAAACACTATGTATAAACCATCTAAATCCAAAATAGGTTCTCTATCGTTGATCTTATGACACATGGTCTCTTCATCTTGTCTCCCACCAGGACACCCCATCTTTATATCCCAGGAGACTCTCCTGAAATAAATCTTGAGCCTTGAGCGAGCCCCTCGGACACACATAGTTGTAGCTCGCATACAAGAACACTCACTTTTCAATTTTGCTACAAGGAATAGATGATTTCAAACTTTATACCGATGTATCTATGACTCGTTTCCGAAATACAGATGAAGAATATTCTGTGAACATCACATGACTTTCTATTAGGCACATACATACTGGTACAGTGTATTAATAAAATACAGATGAAGAATATTCTGTGAACATCACATGACTTTCTATTAGGCACATACATACTGGTACAGTGTATTAATAAAGTCTCCACCTCTTGATTTTTCAACGGGTGAATGAAGTTTAGAAACCCGCAATTCTGGGAATTGGGAATCATTCTTCATTGAGGTGTGGTTTATTTAAGGGTATGTAGGGACTTTTTCAGTTGGGGTCCCTGGCCCACTCAACTTTAAAATCTTAAACGAGAACCCTCTATTTCTGATACATCATATCAAACGGTTTAAAAACGCAGTACCTTTTTTTAAGACCTGGGTTGGACAAGATAGAGAAGGTCGGATCCGAAAACCAGGGCCGGAGTTATGGTCTATTTATTTTTAATTACTCCATGTTATTAGGGAAACACCAAAACTGCACGGTTCAATTTTGATCCTTGATGTGTGCTTCAAGTAAGTGTCACTAATGAATCTAACGATTCATATTTAAAGTAGGTAAGACTCTAAAATGAAATTTATAATTCCGGCCCTGATGGCCTCAGGTGATGAAACGAACTGTTTCCAAATTTAATTTTTTGGAATTTAAATTTCAATCTGAACTCCCACCAGGACACCCCATCTTTATATCCCAGGAGACTCTCCTGAAATAAATCTTGAGCCTTGAGCGAGCCCCTCGGACACACATAGGTAGTTGCCTCCCACCAGGACACCCCATCTTTATATCCCAGGAGACTCTCCTGAAATAAATCTTGAGCCTTGAGCGAGCCCCTCGGACACACATAGTTGTAGCTCGCATACAAGAACACTCACTTTTCAATTTTGCTACAAGGAATAGATGATTTCAAACTTTATACCGATGTATCTATGACTCGTTTCCGAAATACAGATGAAGAATATTCTGTGAACATCACATGACTTTCTATTAGGCACATACATACTGGTACAGTGTATTAATAAAGTCTCCACCTCTTGATTTTTCAACGGGTGAATGAAGTTTAGAAACCCGCAATTCTGGGAATTGGGAATCATTCTTCATTGAGGTGTGGTTTATTTAAGGGTATGTAGGGACTTTTTCAGTTGGGGTCCCTGGCCCACTCAACTTTAAAATCTTAAACGAGAACCCTCTATTTCTGATACATCATATCAAACGGTTTAAAAACGCAGTACCTTTTTTTAAGACCTGGGTTGGACAAGATAGAGAAGGTCGGATCCGAAAACCAGGGCCGGAGTTATGGTCTATTTATTTTTAATTACTCCATGTTATTAGGGAAACACCAAAACTGCACGGTTCAATTTTGATCCTTGATGTGTGCTTCAAGTAAGTGTCACTAATGAATCTAACGATTCATATTTAAAGTAGGTAAGACTCTAAAATGAAATTTATAATTCCGGCCCTGATGGCCTCAGGTGATGAAACGAACTGTTTCCAAATTTAATTTTTTGGAATTTAAATTTCAATCTGAACAATTTTAGTGGACTCTATAGGCGTATTTTTTTGCTAATAAAACGAATAAAACAAATAATTTCCATTTTTTCTATTTTTTTTTTTTTTTTTAACCAAATATTTTTTAGGGGTTTTTTTTTGGTAAAAAAACAAAAAAAAAAAAAAATTTCCCTTTTTTTTTTTTTTTTTTTTTTTTTTTTTTTAACCAAATATTTTTTTATTTTCTTCAGCTTATTCGATTTATTTACAAAAATATTTTTTCAAATATTTCGAATAGGATTTTTTATTTATTTGTCCGCCATGTTTTGGTTTTTTGAGCGGCAATTTTAATTTTATAATTAATTTATTATTCTTGAAATTTAAAATCTTGAAACTTGAATAGCCGTGTCAACACTTGTGTGAGATACAAATTAATTAATTACGTGATTTTCATGTATTGTAATTGTTAATATTCTTTTTTTTCTAACCAATCATTTTAAGTTTACTTGCTTATATTTACTTGCCAGCACACTCTTGCGGACTATTTAGTCGTAAGCTCCTTTTTGCTTTTTTTTATGACACAAATAAAGTGAATAGAAAAACCAAAAAAAATAAATTTTTTATTTGTTAAAATTTTTATGAACCAAAAAAAGTGAATAAAAAACCCAAAAAAAAAAATAAATTTTTTTTTTGTTAAAAAAAAAAAAAAAATACAGCTTATGGCTTATGTGAACCACAAATCACGGATCAAAACGAATTTCACATTTTTGGTGCTTCCCCTATTGGTGGAAGAACGTGCGAAAATGACAAATTAAATAGGCCATATCTCCTCTTGGCCCTGGTAGTAGGATTGAATTCAAATGTGTACCAAAATAATACGTCATAAGTATGAGGCTTTTGAAAAGATGTATTACAAATGTTAAGAGAAGCGGGAACTTTATGATGCTGACCTGCCATTTACATATGCTTTCATCCAGCCTACTAAGACACCCAGCCCATCGCATTTTTCTTCTATAACACGTTATAATATAACACGTTATAATTATCGCACTAGCACTTCTTCATTGGGAACCATACCTTATACGAGTTTTTACATAATGATCCACAATCCCTCTGGCTTATCATGTGGAAACTACTGAGTCTCTCGAGATTTGTTCCATGTATTGTCATAAAAGCATGTAAAAAAATAATACGCAACTTGGATTTGTTTGCAGACAAGGTGGTGATGAAGATATCAATTGTGTTTATGTTGAGTTGTATTGCAATCACCACCACATCGGCCTCTTTCAATAACTCGCAGAAGAGTGCAGCCTTCAACAATTGGAGTGATCCTTCATCCTCCTTCAATAAACAAAATATCATTAAAGGACGTAATAATTTGATTGAACCATTCACTGCACAGAAAAGATCAAGAAATACAAGAGATAGACGTTTTTTCTCTCACATCAAACCCGGAACGAAAAATCAAAAATCACCCGGTCTTGAGAAACGGAAAGAATTCTACCCTTCTAAACCCAAAGGTCGCAAGATACCCATACGAACAATTTTCAGAAAACAACAAGAATATATTCTCACGGATGCTGACCTCCCCATTAAACCCTTAGGAATAAATAGCGATCTCAAAAAACGGATCTTCATACATCAGAGCCAACCTCTTCGTTTTGTGACTAACAACCCCATGCAAGAACATACCTATATCAAAGATCGCATCCCCATACAACTAGGCCCACCTCCACCTTTCGCAAGAAATAACCCCAAGAATAACTTTAACATTTACAAAAGACGGGTTACCATATTTCAAGGGCCACCTCCAGATTTTATAACTGACAAACCAGTTCAACATACCCTTAAATATATAGGGCCTCCAACTTTTGAACCTGACAAACCTAGACAAAGATATAGCAACATCAAACCAGACAAACCCATACAAGAAGAAAATAACAATCAGAAAAAAAAGATCCCCATACAAATAAGGCCAATTCCAATTGTACCTAGGGAACCTGGACAAAGACATAGCAACATGCGAGAAGGAAATAACAATCAGAAAAAAAAGATCCCCATATATATAGGTCCAATTCCAACTTTTGAACCTGACGAACAAAGACAAAGACATTACAACACCAAACCAGACAAACCCATACAAGAAGAAAATAACAATCAGAAAAAAAAGATCCCCATACAAATAAGGCCAATTCCAATTGTACCTAGGGAACCTAGACAAAGACATAGCAACATGCGAGAAGGAAATAATCAGAAAAAAAAGATCCCCATATATATAGGTCCAATTCCAACTTTTGAACCTGACGAACCTAGACAAAGACATTACAACATCAAACCAGACAAACCCATACAAGAAGAAAATAACAATCAGAAAAAAAAGATCCCCATTCAAATAAGGCCAATTCCAATTGTACCTAGGGAACCTAGACAAAGACATAGCAACATGCGAGAAGAAAATAACAATCAGAAAAAAAAGATCCCCAAACCTGAGGAACCTAGACAAAGACATTACAACATCAAACCAGACAAACCCATACAAGAAGAAAATAACAATCACGAAAAACAGTTCAACATACAAAAAGGGCCACCCCCAACTTTTGCATCGAATGAACCCATTCAAGAAGAAAATATCAATCACAAAAAACAGATCCCCATACATATAGGGAAACCTCCACCTTTTGCAACAGACGACCAAGTATATGAAAATAGTAACTTTAAACCAAGCAAACATATACAAGAAGAATATAGGAATCACAGACAACGGATGCCCATACATATATCGAAATTTATACCTTTTACAACAGAAAGCCAAGTACAAGAAAATGGTAACATCAAAACACGCAACCCCATATATGAAAATAGTAACTCTAAACCAGGCAAACATATACAAGAAGAATATAGGAATCACAGACAACGGATGCCCATACATATATCGAAATTTATACCTTTTACAACAGAAAGCCAAGTACAAAAAAATGGTAACATCAAACCACGCAACCCCATATATGAAAATAGTAACTTTAAACCAAGCAAACAAGTGCAAGAAGAAAACAGAAATCACAAAAAACAGATCCCCATAAATGAAGAAAGTCAAGACAGGAATACCAAAAGACAAATCCCCATACAAGATTCCTCACCTTATAATCCTTCGGAAGACAAACACGTAAAAAAAAAATGGGAAATGGAGCGTGACCCGAGAATCCCCACCATTCCATCACGCTTCAAAAATTACACTTTGAATCGTGCGGGTTTTACAAAATTTGACAAAACAGAAGAATCAACTATTATAATGTGGGGACATTTCACTTCTGCGGATTTATCAAAATTCAACAAAACAGAAGCAAATAATATAAGGAACCCCGCACGATACAACCCACATTTCCAACGTGCGGGCTTTTCAAAATTCAACAAAACAGAAGCAATTAATATAAGGAACCCCGCACGAAACAACCCACATTTCCAACGTGCGGGTTTTTCAAAATTCAACAAAACAGAAGCAATTAATATAAGGAACCCCGCACGAAACAACCCACATTTCCAACGTGCGGGTTTTTCAAAATTCAACAAAACAGAAGCAATTAGTATAAGGAACCCCGCACGAAACAACCCACATTTCCAACGTGCGGGTTTTTCAAAATTCAACAAAACAGGAACAACTAAAAAACGTAGGCCCGCACAAAACTCCTCACGTTACCGTCGTGGGAACGTGCGGGTTTTTCAAAATTCAACAAAACAGAAGCAATTAATATAAGGAACCCCGCACGAAACAACCCACATTTCCAACGTGCGGGTTTTTCAAAATTCAACAAAACAGAAGCAATTAATATAAGGAACCCCGCACGAAACAACCCACATTTCCAACGTGCGGGTTTTTCAAAATTCAACAAAACAGAAGCAATTAATATAAGGAACCCCGCACGAAACAACCCACATTTCCAACGTGCGGGTTTTTCAAAATTCAACAAAACAGAAGCAATTAATATAAGGAACCCCGCACGAAACAACCCACATTTCCAACGTGCGGGTTTTTCAAAATTCAACAAAACAGAAGCAATTAATATAAGGAACCCCGCACGAAACAACCCACATTTCCAACGTGCGGGTTTTTCAAAATTCAACAAAACAGAAGCAATTAGTATAAGGAACCCCGCACAAAACTCCCCGTACTTAAAACGTGCGGGTTTTTCAATATTCAACAAAACAGGAACAACTAAAAAACGTAGGCCCGCACAAAACTCCTCACGTTACCGTCGTGGGGGTTTATCAGAATTCAACAATATAAAAGCAACAAGCATACAAAACCTCACACAAGTCACCATACCTTTCCATCGTGGGGGTTTATTTACTAATTTCGAACCTCTAGAATTAACTACAGAAGACACCATTCCTTACAATCTTCGAGGTTTATCAGAATTAAACAATATAAAAGCAACAAGCATACAAAACCTCACACAAAGCACCATACCTTTCCATCGTGGGGGTTTATTTACTAATGTGTTGATTTGTATTGCAATCACCACCACATCGGCCTCTCCATTATTCAATAACTGGCAGGAGAGTGTAGACCTCGACAGATGGAGTAACCCTTCCTCCTCCTTCAATAAACTAAATAAAGTTAAAGGAAACAATAAGTTGAATGCACAATTCGATGTACTGAATAGAAAAACAAGAGATATACATTCTTCTCCTCACTTAAAACCAGGGAAGAAAATTGAAAAATCACCCGTTCATGAGCAAAAATTGCACCCACATAAAGAAAAAATTCTTACGGAAGCTGACCTCCCTATTAAACCCATAGGAATAAAGAGCGATTTCATAAAGCGGATCTTCATACATGATGGCCCACCTCCCCCTTTCGCAACAAACAAGCCCGAGGACAACATTAGCAATTACAAAAAACAATTCAACATATATGAAGGCTCAACTCCATTTTTTGTAACGGATAACTCCATTATTACAGATACCAACATGAAACCAGAAGAATTGCAAACGAAGGCTAACAAAAGAATCCCGACCAACCTATCATCCTTTAGAAAATCTGAAAGACAACCACATAAAAAGACCATAACACAGAAACCTGCACAAAAATCGACACATTTCCATCGTGCGGGCCTTTCGAAACACAACAATATAAAAACAAGTAACAAACGGAACCCCGCACAAAAATCAGCAAATTTCCAAAGGGTGAATGATAAGTGGAAACGCTATCGTTGGACACGGCACCCCGACCTAGACTCTCAATACTCTCAGACTCGGGATTCTTTGAAAGACACCCGCATAAAAACAACTAGTACACGGAAATTCAAATCTTTAAAAACGTTTTATTTTTGTATTTCCTTCAATCCTCCCTAAAGTTGAACGAAATAAAGAGAAAACTGGGGCACGGTTCATCCATTGGTCACGTGAGCCTTATTCCATTGTCCCTCTTGCCCAAGCCATATTTCCATTACCCAATTTAGAGTTAGAGTTAGAAGAATATAAAACTGTAAAACGTACAGAAGGTAGGTTTTGGTCTTTTGGCTAATAGCTAATTTCAATCTGGAAAGGGAGAGGTAGAAATGAAAAAAAGTTAGAAAAAAACGTGATTTTTGGTGGATGTGTCATTGGTACCTTTCTGTCCTTTGCGAAGAATAACGTCTACCTCAGTATAACGAAATTGATTGAATTTTAACCTCAGTATAGAGAAGTGATCTTAAAAGCAAGTAGAATTACCTCAGTATAACGAAGTTACTCTGATTTTGACCTCAGTATAGGTACCTCAGTATAACGAAATTGATTGAATTTTAACCTCAGTATAGAGAAGTGATCTTAAAAGCAAGTAGAATTACCTCAGTATAACGAACTTACTCTGATTTTAACCTCGGTATAGCGAAGTGATCTTGAAACCGAGTAGAATTTTACCTCAGTACAACGAAGTTACTCTGACTTGGACCTCAGTATAGCGAAGTAAATCGATATAACGAGATTGTTTTGATGTTAACCTCGATATAACGGAAAATAGATATTACAAAAACCTCGATATAACGAAATTTTGGACATTTCCCTTGGACTTCATTATATCGAGGTTCCACTGTAGTTTCTTTGGGGGTGGACTTTTTTTTTTTTTTTTTTTTTTTTTTTTTCATAAATACTTCAATTAATACCTATGGTCATCTTTACCGCATGATTTCTCAGCAACGACTTAACGTCAACCTTTCAAAAAAAAATGAAATGAATAGAAAATGTTCTTTAGAAACTAAAACCACCAGAATTATAATATTTTTCGTTAAATTAGGAAAATCATAAACTAAAGGTCTCTTCAAAACCCCATGTATTCAAATGGAGATAAAACATATGTCCCCCTTAGTCTCCTACGTTGTTTGTAGTTCGGGTATCCTCAGAATATATACATATTTGGTAATTTGAAGTTGTCAGTCTATACAAATAAAAATTATGTTGAGAACATCACACGACTTTCTCTTTTTTACATAGAGACAAGGTGCTCCAGAATTTATGGTTTCATCCATCCTCCTAAGATGTCTAGCTATCTTTTTGCTTATATGATATTTTTCATAAAAGCTTGTAAAAAAGTAATGTCCAAATTGGATTTGTTTCCAGACAAGGTGGTGATGAAGATCTCGATTGTGTTTATGTTGATTTGTATTGCAATCACCACCACATCGGCCTCTCCATTATTCAATAACTGGCAGGAGAGTGTAGACCTCGACAGATGGAGTAACCCTTCCTCCTCCTTCAATAAACTAAATAAAGTTAAAGGAAACAATAAGTTGAATGCACAATTCGATGTACTGAATAGAAAAACAAGAGATATACATTCTTCTCCTCACTTAAAACCAGGGAAGAAAATTGAAAAATCACCCGTTCATGAGCAAAAATTGCACCCACATAAAGAAAAAATTCTTACGGAAGCTGACCTCCCTATTAAACCCATAGGAATAAAGAGCGATTTCATAAAGCGGATCTTCATACATGATGGCCCACCTCCCCCTTTCGCAACAAACAAGCCCGAGGACAACATTAGCAATTACAAAAAACAATTCAACATATATGAAGGCTCAACTCCATTTTTTGTAACGGATAACTCCATTATTACAGATACCAACATGAAACCAGAAGAATTGCAAACGAAGGCTAACAAAAGAATCCCGACCAACCTATCATCCTTTAGAAAATCTGAAAGACAACCACATAAAAAGACCATAACACAGAAACCTGCACAAAAATCGACACATTTCCATCGTGCGGGCCTTTCGAAACACAACAATATAAAAACAAGTAACAAACGGAACCCCGCACAAAAATCAGCAAATTTCCAAAGGGTGAATGATAAGTGGAAACGCTATCGTTGGACACGGCACCCCGACCTAGACTCTCAATACTCTCAGACTCGGGATTCTTTGAAAGACACCCGCATAAAAACAACTAGTACACGGAAACCCGCACAAAAATCGACACCTTCCCATCGTGCGGGCCTTTCGAAACACAACCGCATAAAAACAAGTAGCAAACGGAACCCCGCACAAAAAAACACACATTCCCATCGTGGGAGTCTTTCGAAACACAACCGCATAAAAACAACTACAGAACGGAAACCCGCACAAAAATCCCCATTTGAACATCCTTGGAATCCTCCGGACGACGACCACGGAGAAAAACTAATCCCCACCTTTCCATCACCTTTCGATTCGTCCGAGAGAGAAAAATATAGAAGACGGTGGCAAATCAAGCCCAACGAAAGAATCCTCACCTACCCATCACCTTTTGGAAAATCCGAAAGATACGAGACACAGAGAAAAATAGCGAACAGAACCACGCAAAAGACTCACCACCCTTAAATTGTGTGGATATTTCACAAGACAACCACATGGAAAAAAACTTGCACAGGGAACTATGCACAAAAAGCCCAAACTGCCAATGTTCCGACAGACATCCACATAGATGAAACTAGTAAACAGGGTCCAACACAAGAACTCTCGCCTTTCGTTTTTTTAGCCCGTCCTTCCTTTATTATTACGATAGTAGGTAAAAAGCATAAGGGACGGGCTATTGTATTCGCTTCGGTGTCGTCTGTCTGTTCCCATAGAAGGACTTATCCAAACCTAGTCGAACTATATATAAAATTAAAGGACTTTTTACCAGGAACACGAAAGTGGTGGTGCAAATTTTGTCCAGAGAACCAAAAAGGCCAAAAGAAAAACTGTCTTTTTTTTCACATTTTCTCACACAAATGAGAATGAGCTCTGATCTTGAAATTTGTCGCGACGACCTATGAACTCAAAGCGAGAAAGTTTTAGATAACACTTCAGTTGATCATTTAAGACCGGTTTTAGCGTCACCTATGTTAAGCTACGCCGAGCAAGGCCAATAAATAGATGGGTGACTTGAATAAAGGGCTCTAGTGTTGATTTTGAATCATTACATGAAAGTAAAATCAAAAATTAAATCTGCCTTTTTGGTTCTCCTTATCAAGTTAAAAATTAAATCAATAATAAAAATAAACTGAATATTAAACAAATTAGGTAGGTACATAGGTACTGATTTTCTTTAACCACGATTGAATAAACTACGGACTAAAAAATTCCCGGAGGGACGGGCCCAGCTTGTTGCACTAAGACATCCAGCCCATCTCAATCTTTTTGATTAGATGATATTTTTCATAAAAGCATGTAAGTAATACCCTACTTGCATTTGTTTCCAGACAAGGTGGTGATGAAGGTCTCAATTGTGTTTTTGTTGAGTTATATTGCGATCACTACATGGGCTTCTCCGTTATTCAGTAACTGGCAGAAGAGTGCAGACTTCAACAGTTGGAGTAAATCCTCGTCCTTCAACAACATTTGGAGTAATCCTTCCTCCTCCTTGAATGAACTAAATATATTTAAAGCAAATAATAATTTGAATGCACGATTAGATGTACTGAATAGTGTAAGAAAAACAAGAGATATACATGGTTTTTTTCGTTCAAAACCATCGAAGAAAAATAGAAAATCACCCGGTCGTGAGGAAAGATTCCGTACACATAAAACCAAATTTCCCAAGGACCTCCCCATACGACCTATACTAACAAAAGAAGAAGATGAATTTTTTCTCACGGATGCTGACCTTCCCATACGACCTTTAGGAATACATGATACCGGAATGAAAAAACGGATCTTTATACATGAGTGCAAACCTCCCCGTTTTGCTACACGCAATCCCAAACACAACGTCAGCATTCACAAAAAACAGATCCTCATACATGAAGGCCCACCTCCAACTTTTGTCACGAAAGAAGAAGATGAATTTTTTCTCACGGATGCTGACCTTCCCATACGACCTTTAGGAATACATGATACCGGAATGAAAAAACGGATCTTCATACATGAGTGCAAACCTCCCCGTTTTGCTACACGCAATCCCAAACAGAACGTTAGCATTCACAAAAAACAGATCCTCATACATGAAGGCCCACCTCCAACTTTTGTCACGGACAAACCCATGCAAAGACATAGCAACATCAAACCACCCCACTCCACACACGAAGAAAATAGCGAACCAAAAAATAAAATCCCCATACATGAAGGCCTAACTTCAACTTTTGCCACGGACAAACCCATGCAAAGTTATAGCAACACCAAACCAGCCTACTCCACACACGAAGAAAATAGCCATCCAAAAAATAAAATCCCCATACATAAAGGCCTAGCTTCAACTTTTGCCACGGACAAACCCATGCAAAGACATAGCAACACCAAAACACCCCACTCCACACACGAAGAAAATAGCGAACCAAAAAATAAAATCCCCATACATGAAGGCCTAACTTCAACTTTTGCCACGGACAAACCCATGCAAAGATATAGCAACACCAAACCACCCTACTCCACACACGAAGAAAATAGCCATCCAAAAAATAAAATCCCCATACATAGAGGCCCACCTCCAACTTTTGCCAAGGACAAACCCATACATGAAAATAGCAACTACAAACCACGCAACATACATGAAGAATATCAAGACAGGAATACCAAGAAACGAATCCCCATACAAGATTCCCCACCTTATAATCCTTCGGAAGACAAAAACACGTAGATAAAACATGGCAAACGGAACGTGACCCGAAAATTACCACTATTACATCAGGCTTCGATTCCTCCAAAAGACAACCACATAAAAAAAAAACTAGCACACAAAAACCCCAAGCTTTCAATTCATCCGCATAGAGAAAACAAGTAAACGGGGCCCAATACATGAACCCTCCCTTTCAATTTTTCCAACCAAGATGAATAGTTTTCGACATACAGGTAAATAATATGTTGAGAACATCACACGATATTTTATTGTTTCATAAAGGCAAGGTGCTCCAGAATTTATGCTTTCATCCATCTTACTGAGATGTCTAAAACATCTCAATCGCATTGTTTAATTAGATGATACTCGTATTTTTCATAAAAGCATGTAAAAAAGTAATGTCCAACTTGGATTTGTTCCCAGACAAGGTGGTGATGAAGATCTCAATTGTGTTTATGTTGAGTTGTATTGCAATCACCACCACATCGGCCTCTCCATTATTCAATAACTGGCAGGAGAGTGCAGACCTCAACAGTTGGAGTAATCCCTCCTCTTCCTTCAATAAACCAAATACAGTTAAAGAAAATAATGATTTGAATGCACGATGCAATGTATTGAATGGAATAAGAAAAACAAGAGATATACATGATATACATGTTTTTTCTCGTTCAAAACACAAGAACATAGATAAAAAAATACTCGGTCATGAGGAAAGATTCCATACACTTAAACAAAAAGTTCTTTCGGAAGATGACCTCCCTATTAGACCAATAGGACCCATACACACACATATACCCAAGGAGAATGAGCTACCAATAAAACCCATCCCCATCCAAACACATGATCCCAACGAGAATGATCTGCCCATACGACCTATCCCAATTCAACCCCATATACCCAAGGAGATGATGATGATCATAGATGATGATCCAGAGACAACGACGACAGAAGACCCCATATCAAGACTTGATGGTGATCCCAACGAGAATGATCTGCCCATACGACCTATCCCAATTCAACCCCATATACCCAAGGAGATGATGATGATCATAGATGATGATGCAGAGACAACGACGACAGAAGACCCCATATCAAGACTTGATTCCGTGTTAAAGACTATAAGAAAAAATCAGATAGGGAAATCTAGCACACAAGACGCCTTAGAAATACTTCAAAAGGTGTCTAAAAATATTGCCTCACGTACAAAGGAACTTCGATATAACGAACCTCGACACGGCGAAATCCACGATATAACGAGGAAAAGTCGATTTCCCTTCCCTTCTGCAGAGGGAAAAAACTCAATATAGCGAGGTAAAAAGAATAGGTACAACGAAGTAGTTTGGGGCTCGGGCCCGAGAAATTTACCTCAGTAACATAATACCTTTCCATCGTGGGGGTTTATTTACTAATTTCAAACCTCTAGAATTAACTACAGAAGACACCATTCCTTACAATCTTCGCGGTTTATCAGAATTAAACAATATAAAAGCAACAAGCATACAAAACCTCACACAAGACAAAGTACCTTTCCATCGTGGGGGTTTATCAAAGTTAGAAGCAACTAGCATAGGTACAAAGCCCCACACAAGAAGCCATTAGTATACGGAACCCCGCACGAGAATCCTCCCGACATTTCCATCGTGCGGGTTTTTCAAAATTCAACAAAACAAAAACAACTAGCACACGGAACCCCACACAAAAACCCTAATCTTTCAATTTTGCAATCAAGATGAACAGTTTTGAAAATAGACTGCCTTACTTTACCTCAGTACAACGAAGTTACTCTGACTTGGACCTCAGTATAGCGAAGTAAATCGATATAACGAGATTGTTTTGATGTTAACCTCGATATAACGGAAAATAGATATTACAAAAACCTCGATATAACGAAATTTTGGACATTTCCCTTGGACTTCATTATATCGAGGTTCCACTGTAGTTTCTTTAAAGATAAAGACAGACAGAAAATAAACGTGTTTTGGCAAAAAAATAATAATAATAATAATAAAAAAAAAACTAATCATCAAATTTTTTGTTAGAAAAATGACAAACGGAGCATACTAAGAACAAGAAGCCTCACCTTCTATAATTTTGTCACAGAAAACGATTTCCTATGTGCCTACTTATTCGGAAACTTGTCATACCTATAGGACAAGTTTCCGAAATACAGCTCAAAAATTCAGTCGTGTGAACATCACACGACTTTCTATTAGGCGCGCACAGTGTGTCTCGGGACGTGTGCTTTCAAACATCCTAAATACCAAGATGTCCAGTCCATCTCAATCGTTTTGTTTTGGTGATATTTTTCTTCTATAACATGTTATATCGCATAAGCACTCGTTCATTGGGTGGGGTCCACAATCCCTCTGGCTTATCATGTGGAAACTACTGAGTCTCTTGAGATTTGTTCCATGTATTGTCCAAATTAAAGCGGAATATAACAAAGCGTGGACACACTACATAATATAGGTAACCAGGAATGACTAGTTGTTAGATTTATCTCTTGCCTTTTCCACACTCTTGAAATATGTAGGTATAGAAGTTGGCAGGCGGATTCTTTTTAATTCAAGCAAGGTTTTTTTAAACATTTACACCATTTTCTGTACCAAATCTTGGGAGGGATCCACAATCCCTCTGGCTTATCATGTGGAAACTACTGAGTCTCTTGAGATTTGTTCCATGTATTGTCCAAATTAAAGCTGAATATAACAAAGCGCGGACACACATTACATATTGGTAACCAGGAATGTTAGTTGTTAGATTTATCTCTTGCCTTTTCCACACTCTTGAAATATGTATAGAAGTTGGCAGGCGGATTCTTTTTAAATTCAAGCAAGGTTTTTTTATGTGGAAACTACTGAGTCTCTTGAGATTTGTTCCATGTATTGTCCAAATTAAAGCGGAATATAACAAAGCGTGGACACACTACATATATAGGTAACCAGGAATAACTAGTTGTTAGATTTATCTCTTGCCTTTTCCACACTCTTGAAATATGTATAGAAGTTGGCAGGCGGATTCTTTTTAATTCAAGCAAGGTTTTTTTAAACATTTACACCATTTTCTGTACCAAATACATAAGACCTTGTTTAGACTGCGGGAGTAAAGGGACATACCAGTCTCATTCTGGCAGTACAAACAGGGTATATTCTATTCTGTTCTATTATTCTGTACCTACATACATACGCAGGGCCGTATAAATGGGGGGGGAGGGCCCCCCCTCGATCTCAAAATTTCTCCTTCACTGTAGATTTTGGAGCATCCACCCACTAATGTTTCGTTTTTCATATTGAAATTCAGTCCCAAAAATAAAATTTCGATACATCCATTTTCACCCCCGGAGGCCATCAGGGCTGAAAGTCTAAATTTCTGGGTCTGAATTTCAATATGAACTATTAGTGGGACCTATTTGAAGCACATACGTATCTTTAAACGTTATGAATTTCCCATTTTTGGTTCTTCCCCTATTGGCGAGAGAACATGGAAAAATTAAAATTTGAGTAGGTAGGCCAAAACTAGGCCATAACAGAAAAAAAGATTGAGCTCAAATTTGTACTATGGTACTAAGTTTTTCAAGGCCTTTGATATGATGTATCAAAAAAGGGTGTTCTCATTTAGGATTTAAAGTTCCCTATTGGCGAGAGAACATGGAAAAATTAAAATTTGAGTAGGCCAAAACTAGGCCATAACAGAAAAAAAGATTGAGCTCAAACTTGTGCTATGGTACTAAGTTTTTCAAGGCCTTTGATATGATGTATCAAAAAAGGGTGTTCTCTTTTAGGATTTAAAGTTGGCCCCCCTGGGGCCCACCCTGACAAAGTCTCCGAACTTTTAAATAGCCTATAACAAACTAAGGGTAAATATAAAGGGTATCCCAAAAAGAACGAAAGATTTGAAAGGGTCATAACTTTGTTATGAGTTGTTTTATTTTGCCCAATCTTTGACAGATTGATTGTAAACATATCAAAATTAGTCATCATGGAGTCTAAAACTGTTAAAAAACGCAACGCATTATTTTTATTTATTTGATTACACGCTAAGCATCACGGCCATGTGTGGCAACGAGCATCCACCCACTAATGTTTCGTTTTTCATATTGAAATTCAGTCCCAAAAATAAAATTTCGATACATCCATTTTCACCCCCGGAGGGGCTGAAAGTCTAAATTTCATTTTTGGGTCTGAATTTCAATATGAACCATTAGTGGGACCTATTTGATGCACATACGTATCTTTAAACGTTATGAATTTCCCATTTTTGGTTCTTCCCCTATTGGCGAGAGAACATGGAAAAATTAAAATTTGAGTAGGCCAAAACTAGGCCATAACAGAAAAAAAGATTGAGCTCAAACTTGTACTATGGTACTAAGTTTTTCAAGGCCTTTGATATGATGTATCAAAAAAGGGTGTTCTCTTTTAGGATTTAAAGTTGACCCCCCTGGGGCCCACCCTGACAAAGTCTCCGAACTTTTAAATAGCCTATAACAAACTAAGGGTAAATATAAAGGGTGTCCCAAAAATAACGAAAGATTTGAAAGGGTCATAACTTTGTTATGAGTTGTTTTATTTTGCCCAATCTTTGACAGATTGATTGTAAACATATCAAAATTAGTCATCATGGAGTCTAAAACTGTTCAAAAACGCAATGCATTAGCATAATAAAATTGACACATTATCACTTTTGCGCGAGCATTTTCCTAGTCGTAATCTTGTCATTTTCCGTTTTGGTGACGAGAAATGGCCCCCGTTTTTATGTGATTCGACCCCCCCTAGACAACTTTCTGTGGGGGTATCTGAAGTCACAAGTTGCCCAATCTTTGACAGATTGATTGTAAACATATCAAAATTAGTCATCATGGAGTCTAAAACTGTTCAAAAACGCAACGCGTTAGTAAAATTGACACATTATCACTTTTGCACGAGCATTTTCCTAGTCGTAATCTTGTCATTTTCCGTTTTGGTGACGAGAAATGGCCCCCATTTTTATGTGATTTGACCCCCCTAGACAACTTTCTGTGGGGGTATCTAAAGTCACAAGTTTACAACAACAATCCCACACACATTAAAGCATTGGAAGGTGAAATTGAACGCTGCATCAACGAGATACAGCCTGATTTCCTCAAATTTGTCAAATGAGAACGAATGTACCATTAAAGTCGAGGATGCTATCGGTCTGATTATCGTTCCATACAAAATTTCAAAATGTTTACTTCTCAAATCATCTAAGAAGTCTATTTTATTCACGGAGAACCATGTTTTATCTTGCGCTCTTATTGGGACACCCTTTATTATCGGCTCGTATGTATATAAAAATTCAGGCTTTATAACAAACAATATTTGATATGATTTTCACTTTGGAATCGGTAGAGTCCGGGCTTTGATCACCCCAAGAAATTATGAAATAGGTGTCTCGCTTTTTTCGATAGGTATTCTAAGCGCTACGGTCAAACCGTATGTATGTACGTATATTGCATTACATAAGTGTACCACAGCTCAATTCAATAATGCTAGTATACCTAAAAATGGCTCAAAAATTAGTTACAAGATTTGACCCCTATAAACGAACAAGTTGAAAAAAAGTAATAGGTGCCCAACTTGGATTTGTTTCCAGACAAGGTGGTGATGAAGATCTCAATTGTGTTTATGTTGATTTGTATTGCAATCACCACCACATCGGCCTCTCCATTATTCAATAACTGGCAGGAGAGTGCAGACCTCGACAGTTGGAGTGAACCCTCCTCTTCCTTCAACAGCAACAATGTTCCTAAAGACATTCCCAATACTCCCATACAAAAAAGAGGGAAACGAAGCCCCACACAAAATAAACAAAAGTCACTATCTACGACAGACACCCCCGATGAGAAATCTTTGGAACATAAAGACACCTCTAAAAATGTACAAATGACACTCATTCCGACAGTAGCAAGAAGGAGATCAACACATCGCATACAAATGGCTTCACCTCGTCTCGAGCCCTGTATCCCCGAAGTAGATAGAAGCATCTTCATAAACCGCATGCCCAAATATGAACAACTCACACTACTTCCCACCCTTACGGCAAAGGCCACGCGAAGAAGGTCGGTAAAACACGTCCCCATACAAAAAGGCCGACCTCGATCTAACACAAGCGGCAAACCAAAACACAGCCATGTCAAACAAGAGTCAGGGCCTACTCATGACCCCATGGCGCGTTCAACTCTGGCAATTGATAAAAGGGCTATGGAAAAGTTTATGGACAGTCGAGGATGCTATCGGTCTGATTATCGTTCCATACAAAATTTCAAAATGTTTACTTCTCAAATCATCTAAGAAGTCTATTTTATTCCACGGAGAACCATGTTTTATTAAACAATCAAATCTTGCGCTCTTATTGGGACACCCTTTATTATCGGCTCGTATGTATATAAAAATTCAGGCTTCATAACAAACAATATTTGATATGATTTTCACTTTGGAATCGGTAGAGTCCGGGCTTTGATCACCCCAAGAAATTATGGGGCTTTGATCACCCCAAGAAATTATGTCTCGCTTTTTTCGATAGGTATTCTAAGCGCTACGGTCAAAACGTATGTATGTACGTAGGTATATTGCATTACATAAGTGTACCACAGCTCAATTCAATAAAGCTAGTAGTTCTAAGCGCTACGGTCAAAACGTATGTATGTACGTAGGTATATTGCATTACATAAGTGTACCACAGCTCAATTCAATAAAGCTAGTACCTAAAAATGGCTCAAAAATTAGTTTCAAGATTTGACCCCTATAAACGAACAAGTTGAAAGAAAGTAATAGGTGCCCAACTTGGATTTGTTTCCAGACAAGGTGGTGATGAAGATCTCAATTGTGTTTATGTTGATTTGTATTGCAATCACCACCACATCGGCCTCTCCATTATTCAATAACTGGCAGGAGAGTGCAGACCTCGACAGTTGGAGTGAACCCTCCTCTTCCTTCAACAGCAACAATGTTCCTAAAGACATTCCCAATACTCCCATACAAAAAAGAGGGAAACGAAGCCCCACACAAAATAAACAAATGTCACTATCTACGACAGACACCCCCGATGAGAAATCTTTGGAACATAAAGACACCTCTAAAAATGTACAAATGACACTAGATGAAGATCTCAATTGTGTTTATGTTGATTTGTATTGCAATCACCACCACATCGGCCTCTCCATTATTCAATAACTGGCAGGAGAGTGCAGACCTCGACAGATGGAGTAATCCCTCCTCTTCCTTCAACAGCAACAATGTTCCTAAAGACAATCCCAATACTCCCATACAAAAAAGAGGGAAACGAAGCCCCACACAAAATAAACAAATGTCACTATCTACGACAGACACCCCCGATGAGAAATCTTTGGAACATAAAGACTCCTCTAAAAATGTACAAATGACACTCATTCCGACAGTAGCAAGAAGGAGATCAACACATCGCATACAAATGGCTTCACCTCGTCTCGAGCCCTGTATCCCCGAAGTAGATAGAAGCATCTTCATAAACCGCATGCCTAAATATGAACAACTCACACTACTTCCCACCCTTATGATCCCCGAAGTAGATAGAAGCATCTTCATAAACCGCATGCCCAAATATGAACAACTCACACTACTTCCCACCCTTACGGCAAAGGCCACACGAAAAAGGTCGGTAAAACACGTCCCCATACAAAAAGGCCGACCTCGATCTAACACAATCGGCAAACCAAAACACAGCCATGTCAAACAAGAGTCAGGGCCTACTCATGACCCCATGGAGCGTTCAACTCTGGCAATCGATAAAAGGGCTATGGAAAAGTTTATGGATGAATGGTTTGAGTTACACAGAAGATATGATACCGATCCTAGGAAGAAGGAGCCAGGCTTATAGATAGAGGAGGTCCACCTTGCAATAATTAGAGTAAACGTTTTTTTTTTCTCAATACACAGAAGATATGATACCGATCCTAGGAAGAAGGAGCCAGGCTTATAGATAGAGGAGGTCCACCTTGCAATAATTAGAGTAAACGATTTTTTTTTCTCAAAGGATCGTTAGGTATGGTGGGGGGAAGTGTAATACTAAAATTGAGACCTCGAGAGTTGAGGGGAGAACTTTTGGCGGCGAAAAAACCGCCAGAAAACGACCGAAATTTCGCACTTTTATTAGTTATTCGCTTATAACTCCCAAACCTTGGGGATCAAAATTAAAGTATACAAAATTTCTTACATGATGGTGTGGTCAAACTTCATTTTATGTTAAGTTGAGGTTCTTCTACAGCACCTCGTAGGTCAAGTAGGTGAGAAGGAAAAGATTAATTGATTTTCTACAGGATGTTGTAGAAGAAATGATGAAGTGAAGTGAAGAGAAAAACGAAAAGATCATAGGTAGATACTTATTTTCGAGAATTTCCAGAAATTGAGGAGAATGAATTAGAAAACCAGAGAATTTCTGGAAAAGGAAGTGAACAATGAAGAAGAGAAAATATGAAAATCAAAGATATACTCGTATGTATCAAGTAGTTGAGTAGAGACAAAGAACAAAGAAACAGAGACAAAGAAGAATAAATAATAATAATAATAATAAATAATAGACTTGAGTGGAAGGCAACCCCTAGGCGAGGTTAACGCCTTAGGCGTTCTCTACCACCTAACCCTTAGAGCTCTATTATTATGTGGTCAAGTTCTCAAATAAATGAGGATGAAATTCCATACCTCGGCTGGGATCGAACCCACGCCCTCCTGATTACCAGGCCCGAAAAGGGAGATAAAAAAATTGGAACAAGAAATTGAAAGGGAGATAGAAGTACATAAAATCAGAAAAAAGAGTAGACACGAGAGAGAAAAAGGACTCATAAACATATACGAAAAAACAAAAGAGAAAAGTACCTAAAACAGGCGTACAAAATAATGGAGAGAAATAAAGGAAAAATAAGTTTAAAAGAAGAAGCAGAGGAAGAAGAAGAAAAACCTAGAAGAAGAAGAAGAAGAAAAACCTAGAAGAAGAAGAAGAAGAAGAAGAAGAAGGAGGGGAGGTAAAAAGGAATCGGGATAAATGTCCGCAAATGAGTACAATAATGTACGAAAACATCTTTCGAGAAAATGGAAGATGTAAAAGAAACAAGCAGAAGGGATAATGTATGGACACAAGAAAATCAGAATGGAAAAATGCTGAGGGAAAAAGATATACTAAAAGGAAAAGAGGGAAAAAAGAGGAGGGAGGAAGAAATAGATAGGATAGCAAAGTATGGGAGAGTAAATGGGACAGGACATTGAAAATGGGAGAAGACTGGAAGGATGAGGGAAAGAAAGAGATGTAGGCCAGGAATGTATGGTATACAAAATGGGAGATGACGTTGAAAAGAAAGGGAGGGACAGAAGAAAAGAGAGAGAAAGAGAAAGGGAGGGAGAAACGAGAAGGGGCACGGAGGTTAGTTTGGTATTTTTTGGCAGGACAAAGAAAGGAATGCGGGAAGAGAGGAAGAAAATGAAACGGCCTTTGTGTGTGTGAGATCGGAAGAGCGGTTCAGCAGGAGTGTGTGTGTGTGTGTGTGTGTGTGTGTGTGTGTGTGTGTGTGTGTGTGTGTGTGTGTGTGTGTGTGTGTGTGTGTGTTTGAAATAAAAGAAGAAAATGATCATAATGGCTGAGACGACATCGAGGAAGGCAACAGGGATGTGAGGGCAGGGGAGAGGAGGAGGAGGAAAATGAGGGAGGAGGAAAAGAAGAATAAGAAGAAGGAGAAGAAGAACAAGAAGAAGAAGAAGGATAAGAAGAAGAAAAAGAAGAAGAACAAGGAGGAGGAGGAGGAGGAGGAGAAGAAGAAGACGAAGAGGAAGAAGAGGAATTGAAATAAAAGAAGAAAATGATCATAATGGCTGAGACGACATCGAGGAAGGCAACAGGGATGTGAGGGCAGGGGAGAAAGAAAAAGAAGTAGAGGAGAAGGAGGAAGATGAGGGAGGAGGAAAAGAAGAAGGAGAAGAAGAACAAGAAGAAGGATAAGAAGAAGAAAAAGAAGAACAAGAAGAAGGAGGAGAAGAAAAGGAAGAAGACGAAGAGGAAGAAGACGAATAAGGAAAAGCAAAAGAAGAAAATAAGTTTAATATAAAGAGTAGACGAAGGAAGGACGGGCAAGGTGGAAAAAAACAATGACATGTCCCGGTTCGTTTGCGGACTTTTTATTTTCGTTTTGTTTTGTGTGTTTGTTTGTTTGTTTTTTTTTTTTTTTTCCCCCTACTTGTTTGTTTGTTTTTTTTTTTTTTTTCTCTCCTACAAAAGATTTGTTTTTTACGTTCACTTACATTCTCAATTTGAACAAAGTATAATTGAGAGTGTCGTTCGTTTCGTTGGAAACTTCTTTTGCGCCATTAATTCGGAGAGTGTGTTAGTTGTAAATTTGAAAGCCCCCGACCTCGATTTTGCCTTTCGAAGAAATCCGAGACTCTTTCCTCTGCTTTCAAGGCAGTTAGCTTTCGGGGTGAGGTAAGCCAGGCTTTGTCCTTTGTGATATTCTTAGACAAGGCCTTTCAGTTCTTGTGGACAGTGACGTGAACGATGGTGTCTCCTTTGGAGGATACTGTGACGTCTAACAAAATCTATTTCATAAAGAAGAAACAACTTATTTCAATAAACCACATATTGGAAGGGAGAATACTGTAATTATACAAAAGTCATGCAATCTAGAATGAAAAATTTTAAATCCAAGAACACGAGAAACAGCCTAGTTAGTTAGCTTGGAGGGTAGAATATCTGCCTTGCAAGCGCTAGGTCGCGAGTTCGATTCCCGCCCGGAGCGGATTTTGTCCTGAACAGATCATGTTCGTTCTCGGAAGGGCAGCTTTTCTCCAATCCTGTCTTTTCCTTCTCTCTTCGCTTTCGGGACGATAAGACCTTAGCAGTTACAGGTCCCTCTATCAAACCTCTTTCTAAAGAAATCTCCTGTTTAAAAGTTTGCTCTTTTGTCTACACTAGTTTTATTGGAAAACCTTCACTGTTCACCTCTTAAGGCTTTAAGCAAAAAGGAGTCGGGATAATAAGACTTGTAAGTATCCTTTGTTGAACATAACAGAAGTAGGAAGCAATTTTAATTGTGTTGAGCATAAAAGCTTGTCACAAATGTCGTTCCCTGCTTCGGTGGTGTAGTGGTCAAGGCGCTCGCCTGGTAAACTGGAGGGCGGGGGTTCAATCCCAGCCGAGGTATGGAATTTTATCCTCAATATAATTTGAGAATTTGACCACAATAATAGTGCTAGCCTACTGCTGGAGTAAAGGGACTTTTCAGTCCTATGCGAGCAGTATAAATAAGCACTATTATTATCCCTGCTTAATGCACTGCGCTAAATTTTATGGCTTGACTTGGACTTGAACCACCAACCTCCAGATCCGAAGTCCACCGCGCTAACCACTACACCACTGAGGTTGGTTAAGACTTGTAAGTATCCAATGTTTAACATAAGTAAATAGCACTTTGGCTTCCTCATATGAGCAGATCAGGATCCACCAGAGCCACATCATTGACCACATCATCCAACTCCTCCCGGTTGATATCAATCAGGTGACAGATCTCATTCACGCATCGCCGGTGTCGCTCGACCTCCTCCGCCCGCCAGCTCTCGACCAGGCCCGCATGCCACTGCCTCACACCCGTGAGGAGCGTCTCTTCCCGGTCGTCTATCGTGTCTAGCTGGGCGCGGTCAGAGATGTCCAGTGCGGTAGAGAGCGTGTCCGCGGTGGTTAGGATCTGCTTCAGCTGGACGGGAACGGACGGGTTGCCGATGTTCTTGTTGAAGAACTTGCGCCGTCCGTAGAGGCGACAAACATGAGATCCATTCAAATCTTTAAAAACGTTTTATTTTTGTATTTCCTTCAATCCTCCCTAAAGTTGAGCGAAATAAAGAGAAAACTGGGGGCACGGTGAGCCTTATTCCATTGTCCCTCTTGCCCATGCCATATTTCCATTACCCAATTTAGAGTTAGAAGAATATAAAACTGTAAAACGTACAGAAGGTAGGTTTTGGTCTTTTGGCTAATAGCTAATTTCAATCTGGAAAGGGAGAGAGAACTTGCGTGCGTGCTCCTTGATGATGTCCGTGTAGGCTTTCTGGACGTCGCGCAGGTTGGTGAAGAGCAGCTGGGCTTGTCTGCACAAAGGGGGAGATGGGTGAAAGGGTGGTGGGAAGTCTTTATTTAGGGTAGTTCACACCAATATTTGAAAAAAGTATTTGAGCATTTGAAAAAATATTGGTGAAATCCACCCTTAAAAATATTGGTCCTTAGAAGTTTTGAAAAATTATCGGTCCTTAGAAGGCCTGTTAAGCTGACAGCCAGTTATTTGATTTGTATAGTATCAAAAGCGTGCCGGTAGGTGCACGAACGTCAAGAATTTGCAGCGCCGCCCGGCCTATATTAATATAGGTAGGCTTAACAGGGTTGTTGACAGGCTCTTTGAGGCTGCAAAGAAGGTTGGTGAAACCGACCATTAGGTGATCTTGTGACTGGTACGAGTTTAAACTGAGTTTAAGTGTAAATCTTGGATTAACCAATCTGACCGGAGAACTTGCGCGCGTGCTCCTTGATGATGTCCGTGTAGGCTTTCTGGACGTCGCGCAGGTTGGTGAAGAGCAGCTGGGCTTGTCTGCAGACAGGGGGAGATGGGTGAAAGAGTGGTGGGAAGAAAGACATTTAGGGTAGTTCACACCAACATTTGACCAAAGTATTTGAGCATTTGAAAAAATATTGGTGAAATCCACCCTAAAAATATTGGTCCTTAGAAGTTTTGAAAAATTATCTGTCCTTAGAAAGCCTTTTAAGCTGACAGCCAGTTAAGTTCCATTTGATTTGTATAGTATCAAAAGCGTGCCGGTAGGTGCACGAACGTCAAGAATGCGCAGCGCCGCCCGGCCTATATTAATATAGGCTTAACAGGGTTGTTGACAGGCTGTTTGAGGCTGCAAAGAAGGTTGGTGAAACCCACCATTAGGTGATCTTGTGACTGGTACGAGTTTAAACTGAGTTTAGGTGTAAATCTTGGATTAACCAATCTGACTGAGCTCAAAGTTTGAAATTAGCCAATTAGAATGTTTAACACTAGAATGCCCGGACTTTCGCCATACCTATAATGCCCGTGAGGAGTCATTTTGACTCCATGGGGCATTCTAGTGTTAATCCCTGACGAAAAATGAAACAAAGTTTAATTAAACTCTCATTGTGGTCCTGGTCTTATAATGATCTTCCTCAGACTCAAAATTTGTCATGCTTCTGCCTCGAAGCGAACCACAGTTCCCCAAGTTATAGGTGAACCATGGGATGAAATAAAACTGAAAGAAAGCGACCGAAAGATGCCGCAAATCTATGTATCCACGGTCTACGGCTTGCATTGCAGAACGGTAGAACCGATAATAACCAAGGTAAAGGTAGGTATGCCTGAGCAACTGGGCAGGATTTGCCGACGTATGCATACTCAGGGAATACCAATTCAACATTCAATCAATTATTGATGCAATCAATCAATGTTTAGGATATTATTAAAGATATTACTGGGAACGTAGAAACAATGCCGCGGGTTCGATTCCCGCCCGGAGCGGATTTTATCCTAAACAGATAAGGTTCGTTCTCGGAACGACTGGCTTTTTCCTATCCTGTCTTCCTTCTCTCTGCACTTTCGGGACGATTAGACCTTAGCAGTTACAGTTCCCTCTATCAAACTTTTTTAATAAAAACGTGTTGAAACTTTGCTCTTCTGTTTACACGGAGTAGTTTTATTAGAAAACCTTCATTCTTCACCTAAAGGAGTGGAGGGCAAGCTAATGGTGCTAAAGGGTTGAGGGTATTTTGAGTAAATAGACACAGCGATCTTTCTTCAGCCTGAATAAACAGAATGCAACAAGCAGCAACCTGTTGCTCTCAAGACGTGGGAGAGGTCTTCTAAAATAAATCCAGTATTTTCTGCCTGAACGGGTGGGTGGTGTAGTGGTCAAGACGCTCGACAGGTAATCAGGAGGGCGTGGGTTCAATCCCAGCCGAGGTATGGAATTCTACCCAATATTGATTGAAAATTTGATAACAATAATAGCGAAGGTATAATAGCCTACTGCTAACGTAGAGGGACTGGCTCTTTAGTCCTATTTGAGCATTACAAATAATCATAATCACTATTGTTGACTCAGCATCTGAATGGGAAGTATTGTGTCTCTGCACTCGCCTTGAACGCGCGGGAGACCCGGGTTCGATTCCCGGCGGGGTCAAGAAATTTGTATCATGCAAATGATTGATCCCGTGACTGGCTGTTGTGGGGCCCACTCAGCGGACCCGGGTTCGATTCCCGGCGGGGTCAAGAAATTTGTATCATCCAAATGATTGATTCCGTGACTGGCTGTTGCGGGGCCCACACTCAGCCTCGTGAGGAAAATGAGTAGCTATGACATATAAATGCGCATAGCGACCGGTGCCAGCATGGTAGGTAAACGTTGGATCAGCCTCGTGAGGAAAATGAGTAGCTATGACATATAAATGCGCATAGCGACCGGTGCCAGCATGGTAGGTAAACATTGCATGTTAGGATTATTGAGATATTGGGAAAAATCCTACATTGCTGCAGTGAGCACCAAAGTTGTGATATAATAACACAAAGAAACTGCATTTTACGAGAAAGGCATGCTACAAGACTGATCAAGTGAGTCTCAAGGTGTGTTCAAACTTAGTCGACGGCCGTCGATCGACGAGGTGAATCTATGTTGTCGAGGCAGTGTGGACTGTTCAGTCGACATCGATGGACTACCGGTCGACTAAGTGTGGACACACCTTAATGCAGCAGTTGTTTCACTGCTACGAAATAAGAACGGAGGTGGAACACTCATCTCTCTTCTTTTTCTTCCTCTTCTTCTTCTTTCTGTGAAAAAATAAAGAAATAAATAAATAAATACGTACCTGATAAAGTTGTCGACATGGCTGTCCAAATACACCCTGTCCAGCGTTGCCATCAAATACATTAGCTGTTCATGCAATATGTCTTCATTTCTCATCAAATCCTCGTAGGTTTTGTTGCAAGTGTATCTTATTAAATAAATTTTGTATCATTATCAGTGTTGTGTTTGGTACCTACATGTGTTGACCGTTGACACCTAGGAACTTAATAAGTCTTGGCAGACAGTATAAAGAAGGCAAATGAAGTACCGGCTACCTACTGATAATTTGTTTTGTATCCGGTTGGAGTCAAGCGCAGGCTGCAATAGGTAGTCCTACATACTGGACTCCGCACGCAAGAAATTCCTCAGAAAAGACCCCCATTTCAATGTAATGTGTCAATGTAGCAGTGGCGTAGCGTGTTTGTATGGCCTGTATGGCGGCCATACAACTCAAAAGTTCACTCTAATGCCCATAAATATTAATGGCATGTACTGTGATGGGACTTGGTAGACCTGTGCATGAGCTCTACACGCCCTACACTTGAATTTAGACCACGCTACGCCACTGCAATGTAGGTAATGTAGGCACAAATCAACCTTGGCATATCCAGTGGCGGCTCCTCGACGGATTGTGTGGAAGGACTTATTCCTCTAAAAATTCCAAATCAACCTGAATAAAAAGATCTTTATAGCTAGATCAAAAAGTAGGTGAGGACGGAGCAGGAATGGTACAGTTGGAGAATTGAATAAAGTAATACCTACCTACGATGAATTCAATTAAAAAAAAAGGTACTTTTGCGAAATCTGAGAATGTACAATATGTACATAAGTGTTGCACGTTGTATGCACACGGCAAGGTTTCCAGGCGCAGTCATAGCTTCGAAAAGCGAGTTGACCCGTTCTACCTTGAACTCCTAAAAACTGGCATATTATGACGATGACTTTCCCCGCCATATTATTCCCTCCAATATCAAAACTCCCTCCTTTCCATCTAATTCTTTTCTCCCCTCCAGTTCGAGTGAAACATCATTAAATTTAACAACTTTTGACTCGTGACGCGTTCGGCTGTCAATGTGAAACATGTTCTGTTTTTGTTCCTGGATATTGGACAGGATTTCAACTGGATGTGGCGAGGACGGAAGGAAATGTGAAGAGAACGGGAGGAGAAGGGAGAAAAAGGGAGGAGGGAGAAATGTGTTGGGGAAATATTAATGTTCCTCGAGTGATACTTTAATCAGACAAGACAATGCGAGATTTGGAGGGGGAGAAATTTGATATATGGAAGAGCGAAGAAGTTAAAGACGTTGTTGGACGGAAACGTATTGGAGGAAGAGAAGAAAAGGACGAATGAGGAGGAGGGGAAGAAGAAGAGGGAAGAGGAAAAGAAACGGAAGAGGAGAAGAAGAAATTGAAGAAGATGATGATGAGGAAGAGTGAGAGTCGATGTTGAATTAGAGAAAAGGAAAAGATTAATTGAAGGAAACGGAGGATGTTTTAGAAGATAATATGATGAAGTGAAGTGAAGAGAAAAACGAAAAGATCATATAGGAACTTATTTTCTAGAATTTCCAGAAATTGATGAGAATGAATTAGAAAACCAGAGAATTTCTGGAAAAGGAAGTGAATAATGAAGAGCGGGGTCGAGCGGGTTTCGAACACAATCAAATGTCTTCTGACAGTTTCACTTGTCCATACACGGTGGGTTTTGAGTCAGCTGTGTGATACATTCCTAGGGTGTATCATGCCCATGATTAATTCACCGGGTATGGAATTGATATTCAAAGGTGACTTGGAAAAGTTCATACTGGATAAATAATCACGCAAAACTTATTGCAGTCAGAAGAAGAGAAAATATGAAAATCAAAGATATATGTATCAAGTAGTAGAGCAGAGACAAAGAACAAAGAAGCAAAGACAAAGAAGAGAAAATAATAAGGGGAATAGGCCCGAAAAGGGAGATAAAAAATTGGAACAAGAAATTGAAAGGGAGATAGAAGTACATAAAATCAGTAAAAAGAGTAGACACGAAAGAGAAAAAGGACTCATAAACATATATGAAAAAACAAAAGAAGAAAGAAAAGTACCTAAAACAGGCGTACAAAATAATGGAGAGAAATGAAGGAAAAATAAGTTTAAAAGAAGAAGCAGAGGAAGAAGAAGAAGAAGAAGAAAAACCTAGAAGAAGAAGGAGGGGGGGTAAAAAGGAATCGGGATAAATGTCCGCAAATGAGTACAATAATGTACGAAAACATCTTTCGAGAAAATGGAAGATGTAAAAGAAACAAGCAGAAGGGATAATGTATGGACACAAGAAAATCAGAATGGAAAAATGCTGGGGGGAAAAGATATACTAAAGGGAAAAGAGGGAAAAAAGAGGAGGGAGAAAGAAATAGATAGGCTGGCAAAGTATGGCAGAGAAAATGGGACAGGACATTGAAAATGGGAGAAGAATGAAAGGATGAGGGAAAGAAAGTCTAGATGTATTTTCCATTTTTGTGTAGATTTTTGTATTTCCTAGCTCTTCTTGTTCTGAGCCCCATATTTTTAAATGCCATTGAATTATTCAGACCTCTAATTGGACCTTCTATGAAAGAAGGAAATGTCTATTACTCAGCATCTAACATTTTAACTCCATACAATCAAAAATCTCTTCTATCATACCAGAAAGTTAGCAAAGGAGTCTGGATATAAATTTGAATGGACAGAGGATGGGAAAATTTCTAAAATTCGTATTCTAGATGTATTTTCCATTTTTGTGTAGATTTTTGTATTTCCTAGCTCTTCTTGTTCTGAGCCCCATATTTTTAAATGCCATTGAATTCAGACCTATAATTGGACCTTCTATGGAAGAAGGAACTGTCTATTACTTAGCATCTAACATTTTAACTCCATACAATTGAAATTCTCTTCTATCATACCAGAAAGTTAGCAAAGGAGTCTGGATATAAATTTGAATGGACAGAGGATGGGAAAATTTCTAAAATTCGTATTTTGTTTGTTAGAAAATCAAATCAACCAATGCAACTCACCGTTCCACCGACTCCACCGTTTCACAGCACGGATTCCCAACGATGCACAACGATCGCAATCGTTTGAAACGTCTCAAATACAACACACTTTCTTCCAGACTTTCAAGGGCGTTATTTTTGACATTGAAGATCTTCAACTTCTTCAGGCTGTCGAAATTTTCCAGCGCAGATATTCGGTTGTTGTGGATGATGAAGATTTGGAGCTGTAATAATAATAATAATAGTGCTTATTTATAACCAACCTCAGTGGTGTAGTGGTCAGCGTGGTGGACTTTGGATCTGGAGGTTGGTGGTTCGAGTCCAAGTCAAAGCATAAAATTTAGCGTAGTGTATTAAGCGGGGAACGACATTTGTGGCAAGCCTTTATCTATGCTTAACACAATTAAAATTCCTTCCTTAGTGCTTATTTATATAACTCGCATAAGACTGAAAAGTCCCTTTACACCAGCAGTAGGCTACTACTATTATTGTGGTCAAATTCTCAACTTATATTGATGAGGATGAAATTCCATACCTCGGCAGGGATTGAACCCACGCCCTCCTGTTTAACAAACGAGCGCCTTAACCACTACACCACCGAGGCAGGCTACTACCTGTAAGTTCCTGTAACAGCAGATCACTACACCACCTGTAACTTCTCTTCAAAGGGTTCTCTCTGCTTTTAAAGACCAAGCACAAGTCCTCAAGATGGTTGACTGTGGTTCAGGACGAGCCAGCCACTTTAAAATGGCTATCTTCAAAGGGTTCTCTCTGCTTTTAAAGACCAAGCACAAGTCCTCACGATGGTTGACTGTGGTTCAGGACGAGCCAGCCACTTTAACATGGCTAGAGCTAGAGACCATCACCCCGGTGTACAGTAGATACAAAAAGATATCTTTATTCTGTTATTCTTCCAGACTTTCAAGGGCGTTATTTTTGACATTGAAGATCTTCAACTTCTTCAGGCTGTCGAAATTTTCCAGCGCAGATATTCGGTTATTGTGGATGATGAAGATTTGGAGCTGTAATAATAATAATAGTGCTTATTTATAACCAACTTACCAACCTCAGTGGTGTAGTGGTCAGCGTGGTGGACTTTGGATCTGTAGGTTTGTGGTTCGAGTCCAAGTCAATGTATAAAATTTAGCGTAGTGTATTAAGCGGGGGACGACATTTGTGGCAAGCATTTATCTATGCTTAACACAATTAAAATTCCTTCCTTAGTGCTTATTTATACTACTCGCGACTGCAGTCCCTTTACTGCAGCAGTAGGCTACTACTATTATTGTGGTCAAATTCTCAAATTATATTGAGGATGAAATTCCATACCTCGGCTGGGATTGAACCCACGCCCTAAATCCCTAATGTTTAACAAACGAGCGCCTTGACCAATACACCACCGAGGCAGGCTACTACCTGTAAGTTCCTGTAACAGCAGATCACTACACCACCTGTAACATCTCCAGAGGTGATCGATGCGATAGATGCCTGTGAATGCGGAGAGAAAATCTCAATTAGAGAGAAACAATTAACACATTGAACGCCATGAGAACCCTATAGGGCTCTCACTGGGTTTATATCTGGTACATGAGAACCTTATAGGGTTCTCAACAAACCGCTCTAAACAACCTTCCGTGGTCGATTGTGTACCTATCACTCTATAGGCTTCCATGCCGTAGGTCCCGGGTTCGATTCCCGGAGGAGTCGAAGTTTTTTCGACTCTTTGCTAGGAGAGGACTCAGCCTCGTGAGAACTATTTAGCGGCTACTTTAATGTCTTTAATCGACTTGCTATCAGTGGCGGCATCACCAGTGTATTTACCCCGGGCGGGAATTACATACATGACCTAGCTCTTACCAGGTTCAAGGCGCCTAGCACATTCTTCTACATCCTAGCACAGCCTATCCAAGAACGGAAAAGTCTGGTGAGAAAATTTCTGCCCTGGTCGGGATTCAAACCCAGCATTTCCAAGTTGAGAGTCAGTCAGTCAGTGTTCTTGACCACTCGGCCACAGAGATGGGTGCCCCAGAAGTGGGCGATAAATAACAGTGGAAAATTTCATTGTGTAACAATGAATGGATGCATTTCCAATTTCCAGGATTCTGTTGCTGTGGATTCCCAAAGCCTCAGCCAGCCCAGTTAGCTTGATTGGTAGTGCGTGTGTCTTGTAAACGCTAGGCCGCGGGTTCGATTCCCACCCGGGTGCGGATTTTAAAATCCGCCCCGGGCGGGAATCGAACCCGCGGCCTAGCGCTTACAAGGCAGACGCACTACCAACTAAGCTAACTAGGCTGGCAGGATTCTTCAATATTGGTCTACATTCTCAATAGGGGTATAGGGTATAGGCAACCGTAGCTGTTGAAAACTCAAAAGTCTTAAAACTCAATGTTGTTTTCATGTTGCTGTGGATTCCCAAAGTCTCAGCCAGCCTAGTTAGCTTGATTGGTAGTGCGTGTGTCTTGTAAACGCTAGGCCGCGGGTTCGATTCCCGTCCGGGGCGGATTTCATCCTCAACGGATAATGTTCGTTCTCGGAACGGCTGGTATTCTCCTATCCTGTCTTCCTTCTCTCTTCGATTTCGGGACGGTATGACCTTAGCAGTTACAGTTCCCTCTATCAAACCTTTTCAAAAAAAAAAAAAACTTAAACAGCAACATACACAATTCACTCTAAGTGGACCAATGTCTAGCTCTAGCAATGTTTTCATTACGAACTTTATCTATTGCGGTCGTCCGACGTGGTTCTGACATTTTCGAATTATTTACAACGTTGCCAGTGTTGCCAGATGCCAGAGCGCTAGAAGAAGAAAGTTTTAGTTTTCACCAAGGCGGTTTTACACTGGAGGGAGACTTCCGATGTTCTAAGTCTAAGAGATAGGAGGACGTGGAGCGGTAGAATAAAGGAGGGTAACGCTGCCCTCAAATAAAATTGGGAAAAGAAGAAGAAGAAGAAGAAGAAGAAGAAGAAGAAGAAGAAGAAGAAGAAGAAGAAGAAGAAGAATAGGAGATTTTTTACTTTTTATATTTTTTAAGAGGTTTGATAGACGTAACTGCTAAGGTCTTATCGTACCGAAATCGAAGAGAGAAAAAAGACAGGATAGGAGAAAGCCAGCCGTTCCGAGATCGAACGTTATCCGTTCAGGATAAAATCCGTCCCCGGGCGGGAATCGAGCCCGCGGCCTAGCGCTTACAAGGCAGACGCGCTACCAACCAAGCTAACTAGTCTGGTACTTTCTTCCGTGAGTATTCCACGCAAGGCGGTTTTACACTGGAGGGAGACTTCCGATGTTCTAAGTCTAAGAGATAGGAGGACGTGGAGCGGTAGGATAAAGAAGGGTAACACTGCCCTCAAATAAAATTGGGAAAAGAAGAAGATTTTTACTTTCTATTTTTTAAGAGGTTTGATGAGGGAACTGTAACTGCTAAGGTCTTATCGTCCCGAAATCGAAGAGAGAAGGAAGACAGGATAGGAGAAAGCCAGCCGTTCCGAGATCGAACGTTATCCGTTCAGGATAAAATCCGTCCCCGGCGGGAATCGAACCCGCGGCCTAGCGCTTACAAGGCAGACGCGCTACCAACCAAGCTAACTAGTCTGGTACTTTCTTCCGTGAGTATTCCTACTTCCTAGTCTGTGTAGTGTGTACCATCCTTAAAACCGCCTTCAGTTTAGTTCTCATCATTCGCTACACAAAACACACCCGAGTGTTGCGTGCAGTATCATGCCCCGCGGACAACTTTCGATGTAAAAGCTCGGGAACTTTTCCCTCCCATACAGGGTGTACAAAAATAAACGATACATTCAAATATCTTTAAAACTAATAAAGATAGAAAATTCGTGTTTTCACTGATTACATACATACATACATACATAACCATTATCGTTCTATCCTATAGGACAGGTCGATGAACAAAGCTTTGAACGAAGTTTTCACTGATTGTCCCCTAAAAATGTCGCTTATTAAACGTCCCCTAAAAAGTCAGGACAAACAGAGATCTTCATTTCCATCTTCATTAGTTTTCAAGGTAGAGTAAGTGTACCATTTATTCGCCCACCTAAAAAACGTACCATTTATTGGCCCACCTGTACCATACGCCACATAAGTCTGAACTGGACGAAATTTTTCAAGATCCAATTTCATCACAAGAAAGGGCTTAAAGACTGCTGTCGAACCAGTGCTATTCAAAAATTGTAGTCATAAAACAAAAATTAGAAAAATAAATGTGGGCAGGTGGGCCAATAAATGGTACGTTTTTTAAGTGGGCGAATAAATGGTACACTTACCCTATTTGAATGTATCTTCATTTCTATCTTCATTAGTTTTCAAGATATTTGAATGTATCGTTTATTTGCGGACACCCTGTACACCGAAAGTTTTGTGTTTCGCACTCAATTTCTCAGCAGCATAAATTAAATTACAATAGTTTGAAATTCGTTTCCGACGGTTTAATTGACACAATCTTACTACACAACAGAAAACCTTGAATCTCACCTCGTTCGCTCCAAAAGGAAGTCAAAACGTGACTTGTATAGCATAGGGGGAGTAATAAAAATGTTGCAGAAGTTTTTTTTTATAATTAGAGTTCTTCTGTAATTTGTTGTCTTTTGTCCCTCTGCTGCTTTGTTGTTGTTGTTGTTGTTGTTGCTCCTCTGCTTTGTTGCTGGTTTTGTGCACCAGGGCCTTTGTTGCTATTGTAAATGATGCTTTGTATAGCGTTATGGATGATGTTTATGCGGATATTATCTTGTATTATTAGTGTTATTAATACGGTTTTTGAATGAACGAAATGAATCTCGAGTATTAACTCGGCTATTTTTCGGTTAGTTCATACCACAGAAGGGGCAAACAGCCCCAAACGATTGTACGAATTGTTTGGGGTTAAGATTGTAAGAATCTACGAATTTTTTGCTTCATTTGTCACTTTGCTTCGGGCTTCAACTAGTTCCTTTTTGCTACGATATTCGGAAAGGAAAATTCACCTTGTCTTAGCACAAAGGTTCTAAAGGCCGCACATAAAAGATTGACGGCCCGCTGGTCCAATGTAGCCGCTCCTACAGTCCAATGTGGTGAGGTAGCTTACAGTCCACACTTTAAAAATCAGACACAATCGGTTGAATAAAATATTAGATACATAGTTAGTGTTGACGGCTCAAAGGGGAATCGTCAGATCTCCAAGGTAAAAGGGACAGGGGCAGGGAGTAAGAAGTGATTGGTTATTGGTACCACCACTCTCAATAATAAGGGGTTGGGAGTGGTAATGGGAATCTTCTTTCTCCCTGCACTGGGCTTTCTAGAATCACTACTTGTCGGGAATTTGTATAAAGAACAACTACGAGAACAGACTTCGTGTAAAACACTACTTAACGGGATTTTGTATAAACAACAACTGCTTTTCGAAACTTTGTGTGAATTTGAGATCTCCGGGAAATAACTACATAGGTAATATAGAGATCGCGGGTGAATAACTTCTCTTTGTTACTTTATGTAAACTACTTCCATTGATATTTTGTGTAATAATATTTTGTCCAAGAGACATCGGGTTTAGACTCTTAAGAGTCCGGGTTAATTAATAAGTACTTACTTATTCGGGATTCAAAGGAAGAACATTTATTTCAAGTTACTAATATTTGTCTCAGTAGTCCGCCACTTGGGCGTAAAACTTGTGTTTGTAATTATATTAATACAGTCCACTTATTGGGTATTTCTTTTGTAGTGTGTTTGGTGTTAAATAAAAGAACATTCATTATTTCATATCAATTCCAGCGCCTTACTTATTTCATCATCCACCATCGCCTACAACTTCTACTATTTCTTCTTCTGTTCCTTGTAATTCTTCTTCGTGTTTTCCTTCTTTAATACTTTTTGTTTTTCTCTTTCTTTATTTCTCTTTTTCTTCTTCTGCTACTTCTTCTTCTTCGTCGTTTTTTTCTCCTCTTTCCTCCTCCTTCTCTTTTCCTTCTTCATCTTGTTCCTTCTTTATCAAAAGTTTTCATAGGATATAGAGGTACATAGCAGTACCAATATTTAACATTGGATGGCAACACTGTTTAATTTCACCGACTGCGACGGCAGGAAATTGTTGCCAAGATTGTCTTTGATGTTGAAACAACAATTCAAACAATGCTGAAAATCCAGGACAAAGCTTTGCTTGGAAAGCTAGATTAGCTAACACTTTGTATTGTGCACATTTCCTTACAGTTCTCTCTCACATTCTCACCTAGGTCTGAAAGTTTCCGATTATCTCGGTAGAGTTTTTTTTTTTTTTTTTTTTTTTAAGAGGTTTGACAGAGGGAACTGTAACTCTAGGGTCTTATCGTCCCGAAATCGGAGAGAGAAGGAAGACAGGATAGGAGAAAGCCAGCCGTTCCGAGAACGAACATTATCCCATCAGGATAAAATCCGCCCCGGGCGGGAATCGAACCCGCGGCCTAGCCCTTACAAGGCAGACGCACTACCAACTAAGCTAACTAGGCTGGCAAACACAACAATGGAAAAATCGAAAATCCATGACGGGAAAAAGTTTTTCTTGCTTCCATGGAAACCGCCGCTGTCATACGGTCTGGAAAATTGAATGCTTGGAGAGGCGACTTCCACGGCTCGAACACTAGTTTTTCAAGAGTTCTTTTTATTTTTTCAATGTAGAGTTTTTTGATGTTCCCAACGTCAAATATTGAATTTATTGTTTTTCCTTAACTTTTCAAGGTAGTGTGAAATACACAGACTCCATTTTAGCTGTAAATCAAGTAACGTTTTATACTTTCTATTACTAAAGTATTAGGTACCTATAATATACACATTTTCTTTCTTTTCTTCATTCTTTTTCTACTTTTCGTGGGATTTAGATGGGGTGAAAGTGTCAAAAAACCCAAAGAGATGAATTTCAGCGTTCTGTTATTTCGCACCCACAACTTTTAAATTGCTTTTCTGACATTTCACTCGACAACTCTTCACTCATTGTTGAAGTTGAACGAACAGTCGCTAGTCGAGTTGAAATGTTGAAATTGTGTGCTGTTTTCGCCCAAGATGTTTTCACCATTGTTTACTTTCTCACGATTTGGCGGCAAGGTCATTTGTAGAGCGAGAAATGGATAAGAACTTACGTAGGTAGGTACCTATAAGAATGAGTTGACTGAAATTTCAGATTGTTTTTTCTAGAAATACAGTATAAACTCTGTGAGTTCTGTGAACTTTTTATAGAAGTGAACAGACTGAACAGTTATAGAAGGGCCTTGAGGAGCGGAAATCCATTCGTCAGGGTAAAAAATTTATTGAAAACAATAAATTAGGTATGTGCATAATACGTTTGCCGAATTTCATAAAAATAATGGGAGTTTATACCTACCTACATAGGTATTTTTAAACTTTCTTTTTCTTCTTATTCTTCTTCCTCTTTCTTCTTCTTCTTCTTCTTCTTCTTCTTCTTCTTCTTCTTCCTCTTTCTTCTTCTTCTTCTTCTTCTTCTTCTTCTTCTTCTTCTTCTTCTTCTTCCTCTTTCTTCTTCTTCTTCTTCTTCGTTACCTTTTTCTCCCTCTTCCCCATTCGGGACTGAGGAGAGGGGTGGGGTGGGGGATGAAAGTTTAATTTCAGGAGTGCAAACTAATTGTTGTTGTCGGACAAATAAATAAAAGAGAGAGTAGTCAGCTAGACTGTTGTAAAGTCCAAATGAAAAATTATAGGGGAGATGTGAGCGAATTTCTAAAATATGGGACGGACAGTTGCAACAACACCACCTTTGTCTTTTAGCTTTCTATAGGTGGTCGGTAGGTACCCAATTACCCATGTAATGCCCTGGGATTTTTTTTTCTTTTTTTATGGCTTTCTTTTAAGTGGCAAGGCTCTCCTAGAGGAGCTCTTCCACCCAACCACTGTTTTTTTTCTTTAACTGTGAGCCTTTAAGATATTTCACCAGGGAGGTCTTGAATGTCCCTAGACTTTGTGAGTCTCTTATATCCCTATGAAAAGAATTCCATAGTCTAACTGCGGGTACATGGTAAGAATTACATACCTGTGAGTCCTGTCCAGGAGATTGGTTGTGGCAATCACTTTTTTTTTTTTACTTTATATCTACCTACCTATGTACCTACAGACTGTAAACACACAATCTAGGTACTACACAACAGAAAACCTTGAATCTCAACTCGTTCGCTCCAAAAGGAAGTCATTAGTAATGTCATTATTTCCAAGTAATGATGATGAAAAATCAGAAAATCCGGAATTCCATCATTAGTAATGACATTACTAATGATCCTGTAAGGTACCTATGTATGTATAAGGTTTTTGAACTTTTAGACTTCCATTCTCTATTTTTTCGTTTCTCCTTCTCTCTCTCTCTCTCTCTCTCTCTCTCTCTTTCTCTCTCTCTCTCTGTGTCTCTCTCTCACTCATTATTTGAGCTTACATTTTTTCAACTTTTCAAATCTCTGCATTTGGAGTTAGTTAGTTAGCTTTAGAGTCAACAAAAGTTAAATTTACCGTCCCGTCCTATATTAAACCATGTCTAATGCTGGGGATTTTTGAAACTTTTTTTTGGGTGAGTTTAACCCTTTTCAATGTTCTTTTGAAGAGCTAGAACAATTAGGTAGGTAGGCAGGTAGGTATATACCTATTGGGCATCTAATTTCTAATTTTCAATCAAACCATGAATTTATTTGTGTTAAAGCAGGGTCTTTTCACAACTTTTGTGGATATCACAGCATTACTAACTGCCTCCTTTAAATCAACCAATTTCCTTATTTCAATAATCCTTTTACACTGGTAATGCCGCCACTGGTCGCTACTCGATTAAAGTAGCTACTTAATTGTCCTCACGAGGCTGAGTGAATCGATTGGAGTTCAGGACTAGAGGAGGAGAACTATCGATAGTCGGCGCCATCGATAACTATCGATAGTTTTTTATTACCTACATATTTTCCTTGTTTCTAAAGGTCTTATCCCCCAAAAAGACCTAACCTAACCTAATTTAAAGAAAATTATTAACTGTACACGTATTAATTTAGGTCACAGCGTTTTATTTCAACATTTTTTTTTTTTTTTTTTTTTTTTTTTTTTTATTTTTTTCTTTTTAAAACGCCCAAACAAAACAAACGAAAAATGTGCAGAAAAAAAAACTATCGATAGTCAAGCTTCAACTATCCGGATTAGCGGTTCGATAGTCAAAAATATCGATAGTTCTCCTCTCTCTCTCTCACGCGCACTCCAAGTAGAGAGCGACAAAAACTTTGACCAACCGGGGGAATCCGAACCCGAGAACTACGGAGTGTAAGTTGTAAGTGTGATACCACTTGACCCCCGGGTTCATGTAATAACTGTAACTCCTACACATAAACTTTCGGTTGAGGCCTAGAGCAACCTTTTATAACGCTTATT